>NC_045978.1:3401859-3539933 GCF_010909765.2 Amblyraja radiata
CCCAAGCAGCTTAGTTATCTGAATCTGCCTCCCGTCTCCTGAGGAAACTAATTCAAAAAGGCCATGCAAATGAAGCACTCTTCTGTTCTAAGATCAACCAGTCCAACTACCCCCCGGGTTATGGTAAAGTCATAAAGCGACTATAACCCATTCTCTTCTATCCTGCACAAAGTTTCAAAACTTCTGGAGGGGAATATTTGATACCTTTTCCATAATACTTAAAATTAAATTGGACCCAGATATAAAACTGATCATATTACGTACGTCAGAGGCCTGCTCTAGGCTAACGATATTTCAAAGACGTTTCCTCAATTACGGCCTAATAATGGCGAAAAAATTAATACTTACATTTTGGAAACAGACAACAGTCCCCACAGTGAAGATGTGGATTACAGACATGTCCGAGACACTACACTTGGGAAACATTAGGCTTGTCTTGGCGGAAAAAACAGATCAATTTCTTAAGACGTGGACACCCTTTACTGAATTCTTACAACAACAGAATGGCGCAACACAAATTTAAATCTAAATCCGATGCTATGATGGGTGAGGTGGGGGGGGGGGAGGTATATCTCCATCTGAAAAAATATATCATTTCGATGCTTATAAAATAAGTTGATTGCGTAAAACAAAATAATAAGAATAGCTTCTGACAGGACAATATGTTTGTGGACCGGACTGCAGCACAGCATTACTTTAATTGAAGGAAATAAGCAACGTTTCAGGCCGAAACCCTTTGGGTTTCGGCCCGAAACGTTGCCTATTTCCTTCGCTCCATAGATGCTGCTGCACCCGCTGAGTTTCTCCAGCATTTTTGTCTACCTTCGATTTTCCAGCATCTGCAGTTCCTTCTGAAACATTACTTTAATTGAGTTCACTGTGACTTATGACTTCAAGAGTCAAGAGAGTTTTATTGTCATGTGTCCCAGATAGGACAATGAAATTCTTGCTTGCTGCAGCACAACAGAATAGGGACACATAATACAGAACGGGAAATAAAAGTTCAGTGTGTCTATAGACTATAGACCATATATATATATATACATATACACAATAAATAAACAGATATAGTAATATAGATATATAAACAGATATAGTAATGATAATAGACAGTTATTGTTCAGAGTTTGTTTGAAGTTGTGTTTAATAGCCTGATGGCTGTGGGGAAGCAGCTATTCCTGAACCTGGATATACCAGATTTCAGGCTCCTGTACCTTCTTCCCGATGGCAGCGGAGAGATGAGTGCGTGGCCAGGATGGTGTGGGTCTATGATGGTGCTGGCAGCCTTTTTGAGGCAGCGACTGCGATAGATCCCTTCGATGGTGGGGAGGTCAGAGCCGGTGATGGGCTGGGCAGTGGTCATGACTTTTTGCTGTCTTTTCCGCTCCTGGACGGATAATATAATAATATAATATTTTGCTGTCAGGCTATAATAAAACTGGCAATTTTGACTTCCCATTTAGATTGATTGGGAGACGCAGCACGGAAACAGGCCCTTCAGCCCACTGAGTCCATGCTGACTATCAACCCACCCGTTCACACTAGTTCTATGTTGCCCTACTCCACACACACTGGAGGCAATTCACAGAGGGGCCAATTAATCTACGAACCCGCATGTCTTCGTGTTGTGGGGGGGGGAAACAGGAGCACCTGGAGTAGAACATGCAAACTCCACACAGGCAGCACCCAGGGTCAGGATCGAATCCGGGTCTCCGGCGTCACTGTGCGGCCCCTTCTTAAATAAATGCATCAGTTTGGAGTTACGCTTTGCAGAAAGGGAAGTGTTTGTAGTTATTGCACAGCCTATGATCTCAGTCACGGGGCATCTCCACTGGGCCTTATCAGGCCAGTGTATGGGTAACCTGGGCCCAAATATCTCGGCTAGCCTTGTTAATAACCCCCCCCCCCCCCCCCCCCCCCCCCCCCTCCATGAACATACGCTCGTTATGAGGTTGATTGCACATTGATTGTTTACTGGTCCAGTACACGGTGACCTTTCCCATCTCAATCCCGCAGATAATGCGACAATCTCCACATGCAACAGCGCATGGACGTCATTTAATCGTGACTCTTCCATGCATGCCACAGAAATCCCCGCATTGTCCATCCCTAAGAAGTGAAACCACCTCTTGTTGGCGTTCAACAGCATTCTTACCCAGATTATATCACCCAGGACCATCATCATCCTGGTGGCAACCGAGGACCTGACACTTTAGTGGCGCGGTGGTGCAGCGGGTAGAGTTGCTGCCTGGGGACGTTAGAGACCCGAGTTCGATCCTGACCTCAGGTGCTGCCTGGACGGAGTTTGTACGTTCTGCCTGAGACTGCGTGGGTTTTCTCCAGGTGCTCTGATTTCACCCGAGGTCAGGATGGAACCCGGGTTTCTGACGCCGTGAGACGGCAACTCTGCCGCTGCACCGATCATGTCCACACTTTGAAAGTTTCATTATCAACCACACGTTATTCAGATTATAGTATAACGAGACGGGCCTTTATATATTTCTCAGGTTAACCACCGCACTAAATTGATACGTTTAAAACGAGCGTTAAAATATCGAGCGGTTATTACCCATTAAATCAATGGAATGGAATCCAGTGAGTTTTAGAAAGAGCATATGATCTTCCTTGTTAATTTATCACCCAAGCTGTGAAGATGAACATTATCGCTGTTTTTGTTAAAAAAAAATTGCATTTGGTGGAATCACCAACTGCTTCATTTAAAAACAGGATCGCGGAACATATTTTGTTTTAAAGACGCTCAAAAGAATCTGACACAGAGATGTAGTGAGTCACACAGCACGGAAACAGGCCCTTCGGCCCGACACGCCCATCACGATAATAATAATAATAATGGATGGGATTTATATAGTACTCTATATTTATCTAATACTCAAGGCGCTTTACATCGCATTATTCATTCACTCCTCAGTCACACTCGGTGGTGGTAAGCTACTTCTGTAGCCACAGCTGCCCTGGGGCAGACTGACGGAAGCGTGGCTGCCAATCTGCGCCTACGGCCCCTCCGACCACCACCAATCACTCACACACATTCACACACAGGCAAAGGTGGGTGAAGTGTCTTGCCCAAGGACACAACGACAGTATGCACTCCAAGCGGGATTCGAACCGGCTACCTTCCGGTTGCCAGCCGAACACTTAGCCCATTGTGCCATCTGTCGTCCCTATCTACTTAGCCCATTGCCCCATCTAGACTGTGGACGGCTCGACTGTAATCTTGTACAGGCTTTCCACTGACTGGATAGCACGCAACAAAAAAGATTTTTGCTGTACCTTGGTGCATGTGACAATAAACTAAACAGACAAAACTAAACTGTTTAAGAAGGAAGTGCAGATGCTGGAAAATCGAAGGTAGACAAAAATGCTGGAGAAACTCAGCGGGTGAGGCAGCATCTATGGAGCGAAGGAAATAGGCGGCGTTTCGGGTCGAGACCCTTCTTCAGACAAACAAACGAAGCTAGTCCCATTTGCCCACAAATTATCACTTAAGTCAAGTCAAGTCAAGTTTTATTCGTCACTTGCACATAAAGTGCAAGTGAAATGAATTTTTTTTGCCAGCAGCGGTACAATGGAAAAAAAACACACAACACACAATAAAAATTTACACAAAAATTTACACAAACTTAAGCTGTGGAAATGAAACCTGTCCATATTTAAGCTTTAAAAACTGCATTTGGTCGGGACGCTGACTGTTTCATTTAAAAGCTGAACACTTTTTATAAAGCGGACCAAAAGAATTTGCCACTGTGTAAAAGTTAAAAATATCGACTGATTTAGATTGCCACTAAGATTGTATGATTGTCCACATACATCACACATCCCATTCAAAGGACAGAGCATTCTAAACACAAAGATGTATTTAGCAAAGAAAATAAAACTAATTGATGACTGAAACTTAAATTACATTTCTACTTGTTGTCAGAAAAATGGAATGAATAGCTTAAGTGTTGCTGCCCCACAGCGCCAGAGACCTGGGTTCGATCCTAACTATGGGTGCTGTCTGTACAGAGTTTGTACGTTCTCCCTGTGACCAAGTGGGATTTCTCCGGGTGCTCCGGTTTCCTCCCACATTCCAAAGACGTGCCGGTTTGTAGGTTCATTGGCTTTGGTAAAAATCCTAAATTGGCCCTAGTGTGTGGGTTAGTGGTAGTGTATGGACTCGGTGGACCGAAGGGTCTATTTCCCGCTCCGAATCTCTAAACTAAACTAAAGGACCATGTTCCTCTTTCTTACCTTTTATTAGAAATAATATCCTATCTCCTGTTGATAGTATTTCTAATGGGTGAAATCTATCACCTTGCAGTTGAGCAGTGGGGAAATGAGGTGTTGGGTTAACATTGAAACATGGCTCCACTAGAGATACACTGTAAACTAACTGGATTTAGAGTAGAACACAAGGAACTGCAGATGCTGGTTTACTCAGGCAGCGTGAGCCACCTGTATGGTAGTGAGTAGTTGCCCAAAGAATCGTACCTTTTTCTGGTCGCCGCTGGATTTTCAACACGTTGAAAACTTTCCGCCACCTGCTGCGACTTTGACGGGTGCCGGCAGTCGCCGAAAAACATCGCGTAAGTGGGACAGGCCCTTCTGGCAGCATCTCTGGAGAACATGGAGAGGTGACATTTTGGGTCGAGTCTCATGCTTTCGTGTTTTTTACATATGTCGTAGTCTTACGCCGATCACTCCCTCTTCTCCCCTCTCCCATCAGGCAAGAGGCAAACACAAACCTCCACACAGCCTGGGACAGTATTTTTCCCCAGCTGTTATCAGGCAACTGAACCATCCTATCATCAGCTATAGTGCAGTCCTAACCTTCCATCTACCTCTTTGGAGAACTGTGAACTAACTTTAAGCGGACTTTCCACAACACAAAATGTTTTTACACTGTACCTCGGTACACATGACAATAATACAGTAAACTGAACTAGAAAATTAAACTTCATCAACCTTCCCACCGAGTTACTCCAGCACTTTGTGTCCTCTTGCGTATCACCTATCCATGTTCTCCAGAGATGCTGCCAGACCGGCGGAGTTACTCCAACACTTTGGGTCCTTTTCTGTATTAACCAGCATCTGCAGTTCCTAGTTTCTACGTTGATAGAAGATGTTTCGGATCAGGTTCCTTTTTTAAACCTGACTCAAACGTCACCTATCCGCGTTCTCCTGAGAGGCCGCCTGACCAGCTGAGTTACTCCAGCACTTTGTGTCTTTTCTTCTCTCCTCAGACCTTTTTGTTTACATTTGCGCACCCTTTGTTTTGCTTGTGTCTGCAACATGCTTTTTGAGTTTTGTGATGCCTGTCATTCCTATGCCGTGTGTAATGGGAGCAAGTAGCCAGTGGTATCAAGTGTCTTGTCTTCTCTTCAGGTGCCCCGTTCCTGGGTGCGACGGACTGGGCCACGTGAGTGGCAAGTACGCGTCGCATCGCAGTGCGTCCGGATGCCCGCTGGCCGCCCGTCGCCAAAAGGAAGGATTCCACAACGGCTCGCCCTTTACCTGGAAGCCCGTGAAAGGAGACGGGCCGGCGTGCCCAACTCCGGGCTGCGATGGCTCAGGACATGCCAACGGCAGCTTCCTTACACATAGAAGGTAGACAACACTGCCCTACATTGACTGAAAGAAACAGCATGGAAACAGGTCCTTGGTTCTTGGTTTCTTGGTCCTCCAGAATATTCCAACTGGAGGTGGTGGAGGGAGGACTTAAGCCAGAAAGGGTTTTGGGGAAGAAAGAGCTACCTTAAATTTAGTTGCGTCTGGTTGGGTAACTATGGTAGGGTGAAGACTATTCCATGCTTTAATTGTGCTGGGGAAGAATGAACTGCTGTACACATCTGTCTTGGTAGCTGGGATCTCAAATTGGATCGAATGCCCTCGTTTGCGAATTGGTTTGGGTTTGGTGTAGGTTTGGTCATCTATGTCGAGCTGACCATTTAACATTTTGTAAAAACAGGTCAAACGGTGAGCTTCACGTCTGTCTTGGAGAGGGTTCAGAGTCCCTTCAGCCCACTGAGTGAAAGTGAATGGCATCTTGGCCTTTATAACAAGTGGAATCGAATATAGGAGCAAAAGAGGTCCTTCTGCAGTTGTATAGGGCCCTAGTGAGACCACACCTGGAGTATTGTGTGCAGTTTTGGTCCCCTGATTTGAGGAAGGACATTCTTGCTATTGAGGGAGTTTACAAGGTTTTACAAGGTTTACAAGGTTAATTCCCGGGATGGCGGGACTGTCATATGCTAAGAGAATGGAGCAGCTGGGCTTGTACACTCTGGAGTTTAGCAGGATAAGAGGAGATCTCATTGAAACATATAAGATTGTTAATGGTTTGGACACGCTAGAGGCAGGAAACATGTTCCCGATGTTGGGGAAGTCTAGAGCCAGGGGCCACAGTTTAAGAATAAGGAGTAAGCCATTTAGAACGGAGACGAGGAAACACTTTTTCTCACAGAGAGTGGTGAGTCTGTGGAATTCTCTGCCTCAGAGGGTGGTGGAGGCCGGTTCTCTGGATGCTTTCAAGAGAGAGCTAGATAGGGCTCTTAAAGATAGCGGAGTCCGGGGATATGGGGAGAAGGCAGGAACGGGCTACTGATTGTGGATGATCAGCCATGATCACATTAAAACGTGGTGCTGGCTCGAAGGGCCGAATGGCCTACTCCTGAGCACATTTAATCAAACAGTTTAATTTACTAAGTTTGGATTCAAATGCGGAAATGAATGGTCAAATCATTTGGATTAAAAAGTGTTAGGCATTTATGGAGACACAAGGGACAAAATTGCCCGGCGTGGGGTGGAATGGGGAATGCTGGGGGGGGAAGTACCAAGGGGGAACTGGGGGGAGGGGTACATGGATACGGCAGGTTTGGAGGGATATGGACCAAACGCGGGCAGGTGGGACTAGTGTAGTTGGGGACATGTTGGCCGGTGTGGGCAATTTTGTCAGTCCCCTATATGGCTGACTATTTGCATTTACCCTGCAAAGAATTTCAATGTGACTTGTCACCTGGGACAATAAAGTATTCAATTCAATTCAAAGAGACTGCAGATGTTAGAATTTCAGCCAAACACAAATGCCGGAAGAACTCAGCGGGTCAGGCGGCATCTGTGGAGGGAATGGACAGACAACAGCTTCTCGGGTGTGAATCTGATGAAAGGGTCTCCCAGCCTCCATGAACATTTATGGATGACTAAACGTTTATCAGACGCTGAAACTTGTGTTCACCTCATTTTATTTTCATTCCAGTTTTTTGATAAATCTGTCGACAACATGATAGCAGTTTGATCAAACTCACTCAATGGACTTGTTCTCTCTTGTGCTTTGGTTTCCTCTCTCCAGTCTTTCTGGTTGTCCAAGAGCAACTTTGGCCATGAAGAAAGCAAAATTCTCAGGGGAAGATCTACTTACGACAAAATTCAGAGCAAGTGACGGTAAGATACGTACGATGAGAATTAGCACCTAACGCAATCTGCCGCTGTGATTGGAAACCTTGTAAATACCGCTTACCTGGCTATTGTCCTATAGTGTCATTGAAAATGCCTGAAATGCATCAACTTTTATAACAAGAGGAGTCGAGTATAATAATAATAATGGATGGGATTTATATAGCGCCTTTCTAATACTCAAGGCGCTTTACATCGCATTATTCATTCACTCCTCAGTCACACTCGGTGGTGGTAAGCTACTTCTGTAGCCACAGCTGCCCTGGGGCAGACTGACGGAAGCGTGGCTGCCAATCTGCGCCTACGGCCCCTTCGCCCACCACCAATCACTCACACACATTCACACACATTCACACACAGGCAAAGGTGGGTGAAGTGTCTTGCCCAAGGACACAACGACAGTATGCACTCCAAGCGGGATTCGAACCGGCTACCTTCCGGTTGCCATCCGAACACATAGCCCATTGTGCCATCTGTCGTCCATTGCGCAATGGGCTAAGAGATCCTTCTGCAGTTGTACAGGGCCCCATGTGAGACCACACCTGGAGTATTGTGTGTAGTTTTGGTCCCTTAATTTGAGGAAGGACATTCTTGCTATTGAGGGAGTGCAGCGTAGGTTTACAAGGCTAATCCCCGGGATGGCGGGACTGTCATATGCGGAGAGAATGGAGCAGCTGGGCTTGTACACTTTGGAGTTTAGAAGGATGAGAGGCTATCTTATTGAAACATATAAGATTGTTAAGGGTTTGGACACGCTAGAGGCAGGAAACATGTTCCCGATGTTAGGGGAGTCTAGAACCAGGGGCCACAGTTTAAGAATAAGGGGTAAGCCATTTAGAATGGAGACGAGGAAACAATTTTTCTCACAGAGAGTTGTGAGTCTGTGGAATTCTCTGCCTCAGAGGGCGGTGGAGGCCAGTTCTCTGGATGCTTTCCAAAGAGAGCTAGATAGGGCTCTTAAAAATAGCGGAGTCAGGGGATATGGGGAGAAGGCAGGAACGGGGTACTGATTGGGGATGATCAGCCATGATCAGCCACCTGCATCTATTGTCTATTGTCTATAACGTAAGATGAAACAGGGAAACGTAGAAAATAGGTGCAGGAGTGGACCATTCGGTCCTTCGAGCCAGCACCGCCATTCAATATGATCAAGGCTGGTCATCAAGAATCAGTACCCCATTCCTGCTTCCCCCCCATATCCCTTGATTCCGTTAGCCCTAAGAGCTATGTCTAACTCTCTAACGAGAGGGGAAAGATTTAATAGGAATCTGAGGGGTGACTTTTTCACACAGAGGATGGTGGGTGTACGGAACAAGCTGCCAGAGGAGGAAGAGACAAGGAGATGCAAATGCTAGGTTACTAAGGAAAGGACAAGGTAGGTCAGGCAGCTTCTCTGGAGAACATGGATAGGTGACGTTTTCGATCAGGACCCAATGGTCTGGAGAAGGGTCCTTACCTGAAACGTTGCCTTTCCATGTTCTCCAGAGATGATGCCTGACCCGCTGAGTTACTCCAGGGCTGTGTCTTGCCAGAGGAGGTTGTTGAGGCAGGTACCATAACAACATTTAAAAGACATTTGGACAGGTACATGGATCGGAAAGTTTAGAGGGATCTGGGCCAAACGCGGGCAGGTGGACTAAAGTGGATGGGGCATCTTGGTCGGCAGGGGCATGTTGGGCCGCAGGGCCTGTTTTCATGCTGTACGAATCTCTTGAGAAAATGGACAAGTGATATTTTTCAGGTCGGGACCCTTCTTCAGACTGATTGTAGTGGGGGGAAAGTGGTGGAAAAAACTGGAAGTGAAAAAATAACAGGACAAATCAGTGCGAGCAACACATGGCCTCAGGCAAGGAGGTAGACAAAAATGCTGGAGAAACTCAGCAGTTGAGGCAGCATCTATGGAGCGATGGAATAGGTGACGTCTCGGGTCGAGACCCTTCTTCAGACTGATGTTGGGGTGGGGTGAGGGCGGGAAGAAGAAAGGAAGAGATGGAGACAGTGGGCTGTGGGAGAGCTGGGAATGGGAGGGGAAGGAGGGAGAAAGCACGGACTACCTGAAATTGGAGAAGTCAATGGTCATACCGCTGGGGTGTAAACTACCCAAGCGAAATATGAGGTGCTGCTCCTCCAATTTGCGGTGGGCCTCACTCTGGCCATGGAGGAGGCCCAGGCCAGAAAGGTCGGATTCGGAATGGGAGGGGGAGTTGAAGTGTTGAGCCACCGGGAGATCAGGTTGGTTAATGTGAACTGTGCGGAGGTTTTGGGCGAAGCGATCGCCAAGCCTGCACTTGGTCTCAACAAAGTACTTAATGCATTTGTGTAAGTCCCTTAAAACATACTTTAAGGGCCTGTCCCACTTACGCGATTTTTTTCGGCGACTTGCCGGCACCCGTCATAGTCGCAGCAGGTCTCCGAAAATTTTCAACATGTTGAAAACTAGCGGCGACCAGAAAAAGGTACGACTCTTTGGGCGACTACTCACGACCATACAGGCGTCACGTGTCGACATGTCACGGGGTGACGCCTGGATGGTCATAAGTAGTCGCCCAAAGAGTCGTACCTTTTTCTGGTCACCGCTAGATTTTAAACATGTTGAAAATTTTCGGAGACCTGCTGCGACTGTGATGGGTCGCCGGGAAGTAGCCGAAAAAATTGCGTAAGTGGGACAGGCCCTTCCTTCCCTGATGAAATGTCGAAGATGGAATGTCGTATTTTCTAGGCTTCCTCAAACACACTTTTGTTTCTTCAACAGCGATAGAAAATGATGAAGAGATTAAGCAACTTGACAAAGAGATCAGTGAACTAAATGAGTCCAACACAGAGATGGAATCCAACATGGTGAAGTTGCAATCACAGGTAGGAATCTACGGGGGCAGTGGCAGGCAGCATGGTGACAGAGCAGTCCGTGCTACTACCTCACAGCAGCAGGGATCAGGGTTCGATCCCGACCACGGGCTCTGACATGTGTGTGTGCATGTGTGCGTGTGTGTATGTGGTTTACACATCCTCTCCCTAACTGTATCGCCTTCTTCTTGTGTACGGCCTGCACGTCCTAAAGCTGTAAGACAACATGTTCTGTTTGATCATCTGTTGGTGCAGGGTGGGAGATTGCAACCTTCACGTGGTCCGCCCTGTTTCGACGAATGCAATCAACCCGGCGTGCACAGTCAAATAAGATCAAATAGAACAAGTTGTCCTACAGCTTTAGGCTGTGCACGCCATACGCAAGAAGAAGAAGATCTGTTGGTGCACGTCGGGTTGATTGCATCAGTCGAAACAGGGTGGGCTCTCCGCAAACAACCATCCGTGGCCTGTTGAAGTGACACGCCCACACAAACAGTCTTCATTTCTTTGGTATGAATTCACATCCCTGGAACTGAGTTATGTCTTCCCAGATTCACGTCACGAAGCACCATTTCAGGCAGCATTTGTCTGAATAGCTGGTTTGGAACCCATGTGAGCGAGGTGATAAAAACATACACCCCAGTGGCTGATCAAAGTTTCACGCTGAGATGTGCCAGTTACAACTGTCTCTCTTTTATTAGTGTTTCCGCCAGAACGCCAGAGGTTGCGGGGAGACCTGACAGAAGTGTATACAATTATGAGAGGCAGAGATAGGGTAGACAGTCAGAACCTTTTTCCCCCAGGGTGGAAATGTCAAAGACTAGAGGGCGCAGCGTTAAGGTGAGAGGGGCAAGGTTTAAAGGGTATGTTTTTTTCCACAGAGAGCGAAGATTTTTCAACAAGTTGAAAATTGTCCACGAGAGCCCCGAGTACCCACGAGCGGCTATTACCGTAATTCTCCGAGTTCGAATCAGGGGAAACTCGGGAGAACTCTTGAATTAGCTCGTACAGTGGGACAGCCCCTTAAGTTTTGTCATGCATTTTATCCTCTGACTACTCAACGGCCTGCGTATTTTCGCGTATTCTTTGATATAATGCGCTCAGGAAGGGGGAGGACTGCGGATGTGTGATTGCATGTATTAATTCATCAGATTAGAGGAAGAGTATAAAGTGATCGTCGTGTTTACTGAATCGATGGATTAACCGTCAGTAACTTTGTTCAGATTTCCAGCATGGAAAAAAACTTGAAGACTATCGAGGATGAGAATAAAGTGATTGAGGAGCAGAATGAAGCCTTATTTAAAGAGCTGGCAGGGTTGAGTCAAGCCCTGATTCGCAGCCTTGCTGACATCAAACTGCCTCAAATGGTAAGCCATCTTCACCGGTTCACAAGTTGGAGGAGTAGAATTAGGCCGTTCGGCCCATCGAGTCTACCCCGCCATTCAATCATGGCTGATCTCTGCCACCTCATCCCATTTTTCGGGTCGTGACCCTTCTTCAGACCCATTCCTTCCCTCCACAGACGCCACCTGTCCCACTGAGTTACTCCAGCATTTTGTTTCTATCTTCGATTTAAACCAGCATCTGCAGTTCTCTCCACACCTTGTAGCCACTCATGAGTGCAGTCAATATTTCGTAAGGAAACATTATTCACAAGTCATCGGAGTAGAATTAGGCCGTCTGGCCAATTGAGTATGGCCTACTCCAGCACCTATTGTCTATTGCCTATTGCCCCACCTGCACTTGTCCCACCTCTAAACCTTTACTATCCATGTACCTGTCCGAAAGTATGTTAAATGTTGTTACAGGATCTGCCTCAACGACCTCCTCTGGCAGCATGTTCCAAATACCCACCGTGTGAAAAAGTTGCCCCACAGGTTCCTATGAAATCTTGTCCCTCCCACTTTAAAGTTACGACCTCTGGTTCTTGATTCCCCGACACTGAGAAAAAGGCTAGTGCATCTGCTCATCTACTCCCCTCATGATTTTATACACCACTATAAGATCACCCCTCATCCTCCTGTGCTCCAAGGAATAAAGTCCTAGCTTGCCCAGCCTCTCCCAAAAGCTCAAGCCCTCAAATCTTGGCAACATCCTCATCACGTGTTTCGTTCCTGCTTCCTTATCTCATGGCCTATAAAAAAAATTCCACTTCTGACGGCGGAAGTGGCATATGAGATAAGATTGTAATATTTAGACAATAGACAATAGGTGCAGGAGTAGGCCATTCGGCCCTTCGAGCCAGCACCGCCATTCACTGGACTCCCCCAACATTAGGAAGATGTTTCCTGCCTCTAGCGTGTCCAAACCCTTAATAATTTTATATGTTTCAATAAGATTCCCTCTCATCCTTCTAAACTCCAGAGTGTACAAGCCCAGCCGCTCCATTCTCTCAGCATATGACAGTCCCGCCATCCCGGGAATTAACCTTGTAAACCTGCACTGCACTCCCTCAATAGCAAGAATGTCCTTCCTCAAATTAGGGGACCAAAACTGCACACAATACTCCAGAATAATTTAATATTTAAGTTTGCTCGATCAGATAAGTTACCTTAGTTCAGTTTAGTTCATTGTCACGTGTACAGTGGAAAGGTTTTTTATTGCGTGCTATCCAGTCAGCGGAAAGACAATACATGATTACAATCGAGCCGTCCACAGTGTACAGATACAGGATAAGGTGCGACTGGTCCTTGCCGAGGCAGTGTGAGGAGTAGATGGAGACAGGTCCTTCCGACTACCGACCCTTCACCTGATGGAGTTTTTAATGCCAAGTATGATTTTTTTTCACGATGCAGGCTTTTAATCCACTTTAATTATTTAGCTTGTTTTAACTGGGACTGACATGCTCGAAGTTTATTAGCTGAACTTTCGTATGAAAACAAATTAACCGTAAAGGACACCTCATTGAAAATTCAACAGTAACGACCTTAACGAGCTAAATATCAATCCTCTATCCTTACAAATTCATGTTTTATATTTTTTTCAATATTGCATGGACTAATGCATTTTAGCAGCAAGTTAAATAGGCAGTTACTCAATTCTATGAGTAGACGACTCCATTCCTTCAAGAAACATATGCTTTACGACAAATAATGATCGTAAGGTCACTTAGAAACATAGAAAATAGGTGCAGGAGTAGGCCATTCGGCCCTTCGAGCCTGCACCGCCATTCAATATGCTCATGGCTGATCATCCAACTCAGTATCCTGTACCTGCCTTCTCTCCATACCCCCTGATCCCTTTAGCCACAATGGGCCACATCTAACTCCCTCTTAAATATAGCCAATGAACTGGCCTCAACTACCTTCTGTGGCAAAGAATTCCACAGATTCACCACTCTCTGTGTGAAAAAACATTTTCTCATCTCGGTCCTAAAATACTTCCCCCTTATCCTTAAACTGTGACCCCTTGTTCTGGACTTCCCCAACATCGGGAACAATCTTCCTGCATCTAGCCTGTCCAACCCCTTAAGAATTTTGTAAGTTTCTATAAGATCCCCCCTCAATCTTCTAAATTCTAGCGAGTACAAGCCGAGTCTATCCAGTCTTTCTTCATATGAAAGTCCTGACATCCCAGGAATCAGTCTGGTGAACCTTCTCTGTATGGCAAAAATGTCTTTCCTCAGATTTGGAGACCAAAACTGTACGCAATACTCCAGGTGTGGTCTCACCAAAACCCTGTACAACTGCAGTAGAACCTCCCTGCTGAAAGCAACGAAAGCTTTTCACTGTACCTCGGTACACGTGACAATAAACTCAACTCGACTCGACACGTTCTAATCCTTGTCTTTGTCTCTGTTATTGTTTAGCAGGAACCGATCAGCGAACAGAATTTTGACGCCTATGTTAATACCCTCACAGATATGTATACCAACATGGAATGCTACCAGAACCCAGAAAACAAAGCACTACTGGAGAGCATTAAACAAGCTGTAAAGGGCATTCAGGTCTAAAACATTGTATATGAACGGTTCAAGTAAGCTGTAAATACAGTACATTTGTGATTGATATTGGTTTAGAAATATTTATAGCAATTACGAGCATAGAAATTGCACTTGTTTAGAACAAGCAGTCCGTAACATTATTGTGTAAATTTTAAAATTACGTTAAAATTGAATCTGGAAAGCAAATATGTAAACTATTCTGTATGTCGACTCTTCCTATTTATTTAATGTTTGTCTATTTATTTAACTTTGTGTTTAATCCAGATAAAACTGAATTGAAAAAGAAACTTGTTTCTGGAGCGCGCGGAGACAGTAATATTTTCCACGCTGTTCCGGTTCAAGTTGTTTTACGAAGTTAACACAAGTCAAGTTATTTTTGTATTGTATTATTTATTACTTTATTAATGTGATTTATTCCCTTTTTACGTGGAGTGAGAATATTTTATAACTGACATGTTTTGATAATTTTTTCAGAAAATGTTCTGATTTTATTAATATTTTTTCCTATCTTCGCGAAAATATTTTTCAGACATTTGCCACTGCTAAAGCAAAACTATGAATTAACTACTATTTATTTGATATTTAAGCAAATTAATTTAAAGAGTCCTTACTGTAATACTTAAGAGCCATTTTTTTGTGAATGATGTATATTTATTTTGTATGTTTGTGCGTCTGTTATGTGACTTTGAATTTGGGAACAACTAGTCTGCGAACTTAAACGTATTGTAGAATGATGCAGTTAGAAGCCTTCCTCTGAATTATCTGAACAGTTTCAAAAAAAGACAAATAATGTCACGGAGTTTTAATATGGGACGTTTACAGCTTTTTACAGCATCTGCAGGTTTATAGAATTGCGTAGTGGTTCTAATTCATTATTTCTCCAGCGGAAGCATTTGAAAAGTCCTTGGAGTAGACATTCACTCTTCAAACGGAAAGAGCACCTACAGACTCCTGTACAATGTACTGGGGGTCCTGCTGCCGTCTATATACAGTAACACATTCCAGATTCTGAACTGTGTTTGAATTTCTTAAAAGCCTCAGGTAAGCCAGACCTGGGATCAGGGCATTCGTGGCATTCTTGCCTCACTGAAAGATATGTAATTTATAAGTTATGTTTGTAAATCAGAAGAAAAAAAAAACAAAAACTGAACTCTGTTACAGTGCTGGGTATTGTAATTAACTACGGATGTACGCACTGTTCGAACACTGTTTTAGTGCAATTTTTGTTGTGGTTTGTGCATTCAAATGTATGTATCTATGTTAAAAGACAAATTACTGTTTACTCGTATAAATACTTACATCTTGTTGTTCCATCTACATAATGAAATAAAAGAAAACTAACAAAACTTTGATGAGCCTGCTGCTTACAACCTGATACTTCCACCTCCCCAGTCCTTCTGCCAGTTCCAAACGCCCACATTCGGTTCTCTTGAGATCACACCTTCCCTGGCCAACTTCCCTGCCTGAGGTCATTTGTGGCTGACTGATCAGTCCTGGTCTTCTCTCACCTCCACCCCCCTCTCCCCCCCCCCCCCCCCTTACTTTCAGTCTGAAGAAGGGTCCTGACCCAAAACATCACCCATCCTTTTTCTCCGTAGGTAGGCAAATATGCTGGAGAAACTCAGCGGGACAGGCAGCATCTATGGGGAGAAGGAGTAGGCGACGTTTCGGGTCGAGACCCTTCTTCAGACTGATGTCGGGGGGGGGGGGGGGGGGGAAGGAAAGGAAGAGGCGGAGACAGTGGGCTGTGGGAGAGCTGGGAAGGGAAGGGGAAGGAGGGAGAAAGCAAGGACTGCCTGAAATTGGAGAAGTCAATGTTCATACCGCTGGGGTGTAAACTACCTAAGCGAAATATGAGGTGCTGCTCCTACAATTTGGGCTGGGCCTCATTCTGGCCATGGAGGAGGCCCAGGACAGAAAGGTCGGATTCGGAATGGGAGGGGGAGTTGAAGTGCTGAGCCACCGGGAGATCAGGTTGGTTATTGCAAACTGAGCGGAAGTGTTGGGCGAAGCGATCGCCGAGCCTGCACTTGGTTTCGCCGATGTAGAGCAATTAACACCTGGAACAGTGGATGCAGTAGATGAGGTTGGAGGAGGTGCAGGTGAACCTCTGCCTCACCTGGAAAGACTGATTGGGTCCTTGGATTGAGTCGAGGGGGGGAGGTAAAGCGACAAGTGTAGCATTTCCTGCGATTGCAAGAGAAAGTACCAGGGGAGGGGGTGGTTTGGGTGGGAAGGGACGAATTGACCAGGGACTTACGGAGGGAGAGGTCTCAGCGGAAAGCAGGAAGGGGAGGAAATGGGAAGATGTGGCCAGTAGTGGGATCCCGTTGGAGGTGGGGAAAATGTCGGAGCATTAATGCTGTTAGTAATTGATTAGTCCAGGTGTCAGGAGTTATGGGGACAAGGCAGGAGAATAGGATTGAGAGAGAAAGACAGATCAGCCATGTGGCGGAGTAGACTCGATGGGCTGAATGGGCTAATTCTGCTCCAATAATGTATGACCATGATTATAGTGTTCCATGGTATTAACTATCGGCGGCAGAGCAGTGCAGCAGGTAGAGCTGCTGCTTCACAGCGCCAGACACCCGCTTTCAATCCTGACCTTGGAACAGATTGCTGCAAATTCACCAATGAAAAGCTCGTGGAGTCTGCAATACAGCAACTTCATTCACACTGCTACTTCACCAAACAAACATAGATTAGAAAGTGCTCTTAAGAATAAGGGGTAAGGCATTTAGAATGGAGATGAGGAAACACTTTTTCACACAGAGAGTTGTGAGTGTGGAATTCTCTGCCTGAGAGGGCGGTGGAGGCCTGGATACTGAGAGAGCTAGATAGGGCTCTTAAAGATAGCGGAGTCAGGGGGGTATGGGGAGAAGACAGGAACGGGGTACTGATTGGGGATGATCAGCCACGATCACATTGAATGGTGGTGCTGGCTCGAAGGGCCGAATGGCCTACTCCTGCACCTATTGTCTATTGTCTATTAGTAATTTAAATCAGTTTGTACACTTTCTCCCGTGCATTAATTGAAATCGTTCAAGCCTTTTGAAATTAACATTCACATCATTTAGTTTTGGAGATACAGTGCGGAAACAGGCCCTTCGGCCCACCAGGTCCGTTCCGACCGCCGATCATGCTATACACTAACACTATGCTACACGCTAGGGACAATGTATAATTTTTACAGAAGCCAATTAACCTACAAACCTGTACGTTTTTGCAGTGTGGGAGGAAACCGGAGCCACTCAGAGAAAACCCGCGCGGTCACGGGGAGAACGTGCAAACTCCACGCAGACAGCGCCCGTAGTCAGGATGTAACTCGGGTCCCTGGCGCTGTGAGGCAGCGGCTCTACCGCTGCGCCACCGTGTTGCGCACCATTACTGGAACATCAGTAGAAAGTCCTTAAGCACACAGATAGACAAAACGTGCTGGAGAAACTCAGCGGGTGCAGCAGCATCTATGGAGCGAAGGAAATAGGCAACGTTTCGGGACGAATCCCAAAGGAAATAGGCAACGTTTCGGGACGAATCCCAAAGGAAATAGGCAACGTTTCGGGTCGAAACCCGAAGGGTTTCGTCCCGAAACGTTGCCTATTTCCTTCGATCTATAGATAATAATAATAATGGATGGGATTTATATAGCGCCTTTCTAATACTCAAGGCGCTTTACATCGCATTATTCATTCACTCCTCAGTCACACTCGGTGGTGGTAAGCTACTTCTGTAGCCACAGCTGCCCTGGGGCAGACTGACGGAAGCGTGGCTGCCAATCTGCGCCTACGGCCCCTCCGACCACCACCAATCACTCACACACATTCACACACAGGCAAAGGTGGGTGAAGTGTCTTGCCCAAGGACACAACGACAGTATGCACTCCAAGCGGGATTCGAACCGGCTACCTTCCGGTTGCCAGCCGAACACTTAGCCCATTGTGCCATCTGTCGTCCCAATAGATGCTGCTGCATCTATTGCTCCATAGATGCTGCTGCACCCGCTGAGTTTCTCCAGCATTTTTGTCTACCTTCGATTTTCCAGCATCTGCAGTTCCTTCTTAAACATCAAGCACACAACTGCTAATACAATACTCTGCAGCTGTATAAAATTTCACCCATCAGCAGAACAGCCTATTCTAACTAACGTCAAAATGGATATGGAACCACCAGGAACTGCAGATGCTGGTTAACAAAAACAGTCAAAAAATGCTTTAAATCTTGATTTATATTTATTAATCATATTTTAGATACAGACGTGCATTATATTTTTTATCTTCCACAGAGCTCGGAAACTCTTTCAGTAGAATAGTTTGAGAAATATTATGGTTAATCCAGCAATATCTCATTCCATATTGTACATGGTTTGTTGCATTCATGTCTCCCCCAGTATCAATCATTCAAATGAAGGAAAATGGCTTCACCGTCATTGCAAGGAGATGTGTGGGGCAAGTATTGTTCACAGGGAGTGGTGGGTGCCAGGAACGCAATGCCAAGGTTGGTGGTGGAGGCAGATACCATCGTGGCGTTTAAGAGGCTTTACAAAGGCACATGGCTATGAAGGGGAATGGAGGGATAAAGAGTCCTCCCACACTCCATAAGGGTGCGGGTTTTGCAGGTTATTTAGCATCTGTCCATTGTGAATTGTCTCTGTTGTGTCGGATGTCAGGGTTTATGGGGAGAAGGCAGGAGAATGGGCTTGAGAGGAAAAGATAGATCAGCCATGTTTGAATGGCAGAGTAGACTTGATGGGCCGAATGGCCCAATTCTGCCCCTATCACTTATGAACTTAAAGATAGTGCTAGTGTGAGGAGTGATCGCTGGTCAGCGCAGACTTGGTGGGCCGAAGGGCCTGTTTCCACGCGGTGTCTCTAAAGTCTAAAAGACCTGTAATACTAGAAGGAATTGGACAAGCTAGATGCAGGAAAAATGGTCCCAATGTTGGGCGAGTCCAGAACCAGGGGCCACAGACTTAGAATAAAGGGGAGGTCATTTAAGACTGAGGTGAGAAAAAACTTTTTCACCCAGAGAGTTGTGAATTTATGGAATTCCCAGCCACAGAGGGCAGTGGAGGCCAAGTCGCTGGATGGATTTAAGAGAGAGTTAGATAGAGCTCTAGGGGCTAGTGGAATCAAGGGATATGGGGAGAATGTAGGCACGGGTTATTGATAGGGGACGATCAGCCATGATCACAATGAATGGCGGTGCTGGCTCGAAGGGCTGAATGGCCTCCTCCTGCACCTATTTTCTATGTTTCTAAGGGTTTGGGACCGAAACGTCGCCTATTTCCTTCGCTCCATAGATGCTGCCTCACCCGCTGAGTTTCTCCAGCATTTCTGTCTACCTGTAATACTAGACTGGGTTCTGGGTTTTTACCAGGTGACCTTTCTATTTAAAACAAAACACAGAGTGCTGGAGTAACTCAGCAGGTCAGGCAGCCTCTCTGGAGAACATGGATAGGTGACGTTTCAGGTCGGGACCCTTCACCGCCCTTTACCTAGTATCATTTTTCCATAACCAGGGGCCACAGTTTAAGAATAAGGGGTAAGCCATTTAGAACGTAGACGAGGAAACACTTTTTCAAACAGAGAGTTGTGAGTCTGTGGAATTCTCTGCCTCAGAGGGCGGCGGAGGCCAGTTCTCTGGATACTTTCAAGAGAGAGCTAGATAGGGCTCTTAAAGATAGCGGAGTCAGGGGATATGGGGAGAAGGCAGGAACGGGGTACTGATTGGGGATGATCAGCCATGATCACATTGAATGGCGGTGCTGGCTCGAAGGGCCGAATGACCTACTCCTGTACCTATTGTCTATTGTCTATTATCTATTGCCTTTCATTCTCTTCCCCATTGCTTTCTGCGACCTCTTGCCGTGCATTAAGTAACTGGCATGTTTCCCCGCCCCCAAATGCATCTTTCAAACCAATTCATTATAGGTAAAGCTCTTTGAGACATTTGAAAAGAAGATGCGATAAAGTATGATTTAAATCTAAGTGGTTGGTACTTTCAGCCTCCTGTGAAACATCTGCCTTCTCTTGCAGTCTCGGCGAGGCTGAGATCAGTACTCAGTTTGCAGAGCTTCACAGGCAATGGCCCAAGCCCCATTAGTGTGGCACGGCATACTGTAGCTCAGCGTGTATTGTGACTGCACAGCCTTGCAAAGGAATTAGCCTTTTGAAAGAAACTTTGATTAGGAGTTGCACATGAATCACTCATTTACCAGCTGTTTCAGATGAATCAACTGTGCTTTTGTTATTTTGCAACCTGTGTAACTGTGAAAATACCCCTTCACAAACCTCTCAACCATTCAACCTAGCGCTGTTTATTGTTCTGCTCTGTCTGAAATAACACAATTGCATTAAAGATCCAGAGCTCGTAATTATACAATCTATATATATATCTATCATATATATATTACATGAAGAAGGGTCTCGACCCAAAACGTCCCCATTCCTTCTCTCCAGAGACGCTGCCTGTCTCGCTGAGTTACTCCAGCATTTTGTGTCTATCTTCAGGTTAAACCAGTATTTGCTGTTTATTCCTATATATATGCATGTGTGCGTGTGTATATGTATATATATGCGTGTATGTGTGTGTATATATATATAATATATATGTCTGTGTATATGTGAATATATATATGCGTGTGTGTGTATGTAGGCATATGCGTGTATATGTGTATATATATGCGTGTGTGTGTGTATATTTATGTGTGTGTGATGTGTGTGTGTGTGTGTGTATATGTGTATATATATGCGTGTATATGTGTATATATATGCGTGTGTGTGTATATATATATATATATATATATTTATGTGTGTGTGTGTGTATATGTGTATATATATATGCGTGTGTGTGTATATGTGTGTATATGTGTGTATATATATATATACATATACACTGAACTTTTGTTATCTCCTTTATTATGCCCTTTACAATGTACTATGTTTCCATATTCTGTGTAGGAAAGAACTGCAGATGCTGGTTTAAATTGAAGGTAGACACAAAATGCTGGAGTAACTCAGCGGGACAGGCAGCATCTCTGGAGAGAAGGAATGGGTGACGTTTCGGGTCGAGACCCTTCCTCAAACTGTTTCCATAATCTGTCGTGCTGCTGCAAGTAAGAATGTCATCGTTCTATCTGGGACACATGAGAATAAAACACTCTTGACCCTTGAAGTAGGGGTTGCTGCCTTGTCCTCTGCTACTGGGTTAATGCTTGAGCCCAAATGCAAACATTCTTGAGCAATAACGGCACGCTGCCTGTCGTTCAGATCAGACACATTGATTTTAATGCTGTAATGTATTCATCTGTTGTACCTGACAGATGGCAGATGATGTCAAGCCTTCATGGGAAAAGAAGTGAACAGCAGGATCACCAGCTTTCTGACTCACACATAATCTGCTAATGTGCGTAGCTGTTTATAAGCTGTAACCAAGGTGAACATTCTGCTCCTCACCCATTGGTTTCAGGTTAGATCAAGATTGGAAATTAATAGCAAGTTAAAAATTAGAGGCTGCAGAACAAAACTGTCGAGAGGCAGAATTTAAAAATCACGCAATTCCAGGAATCCCTCGCAATGAAAAGGTGAAAGCTTGTGTTTATTTGCCTTGCTCTCGCACCTTCAGGCCCTTTCAACCCGAGCGAGCGATTTTGAAATGCGGGCAGTGTTATTGCCAGGGTAAACGTGGCAGCTAGTTATGCCCGGCAAGAATCGACGAACGGAATGAAAAAAGGAAAGAAGTGCTGGAGTAACTCGGCGGGTCAGGCAGCATCTCAATAGACAATAGACAATAGGTGCAGGAGTCGGCCATTCGGCCCTTCGAGCCAGCACCGCCATTCAATGTGATCATGGCTGATCATCCCCAATCAGTACCCCGTTCCTGCCTTCTCCCCATATCCCCTGACTCCACTATTTTTATGAGCCTTATCTAGCTTTCTCTTGAAAGTGTCCAGAGAACCGGCCTCCACCGCCCTCTGAGGCAGAGAATTCCACAGACTCTCTGGAGAACATGGATCACTATCACAACATTAAAGAATCATTCAGACGGGTACATGGATAGCACAGGTTTAGAGGGATATATATGGGCCAAATGCGGGCAGGTGGGCCTAGTGTGGATGGGGCATGTTGATTGGTGTGGGCAAGTTGGGCCAAAGGGCATGTTTTCACGCTGTTTCACTATGGTCAGGCAACGTTTTGGGTTGGGAAACAAAATGGCTGAATATTTAAGAAGGAACTGCAGATGCTGGAAAATCGAAGGTAGACAAAAGTGCAGGAGAAACTCAGCGGGTTCAGCAGCATCTATGGATCGGAGGGAATAGGCAAAGTTTCGGGCCTGAAGAAGGTTTCGGCCCGAAACGTTCTCCAGCACTTTTGTCTACCTACACTACTTCTCCAACTAAGCTCTGAACTACATCGACATATTTTAGTTTTTGCACTATTATAGTCCTTGGCTTTTTATATATCTGAACATCTTTTTTGTTTTTTATATGATGTTACAGAGTACCTCTGAGGAGGAGGAGCCATCTTGGTGAACGGCTGCTAGCCAGCAGCCGTCCGTCTTAAATTCGTTTTTTTTAAAGTTTTTAGTGAGTCCTGTTTTTTTGTTTGTAGGGGATATGGTCTTTTAATGTGGGGGGGTAGGTGTTACTTTATTTATAGGTCCCTACCTGGTCGGTGTGGCAGCCTTTTTTCCGGGCTGCCCGTCGACCCGTCCTCGTGGCCTACCAGCGGGCTTGGAGCGCCGTTTCTTGGCGGGAACCACCCAGCACCTCGGCCTGGGTGGCGGCACAGCATTGGAGCGCTGGAGCGGAGCGGAGCGGAGCGGGCGATGCCTTGCCTGGGTCGCCGCGCTGGAGCTCTGGCGAGCTGGACCGCCGTGAGCAACATCTCCAGGCTGCAGGTTTGCGGAGCGGAGAGGCGGCGTGCGGAGAGACGGCGTGCGTAGAGGCGGCAAGGCGGCAGTGCGGAGAGCGGGCGCCGACTTTTTCATCTGGAGCCTGGGAGCTCCAAACCGGTGCGGCCTTGTCGGCTTCGGCAGCCGCGGGCTCCAACCAAGAAGCGGCCGTTCCAAGTGGCCCAGCCGCCGAAAGGACTCTCCCGACGCCGGGGCAAGACCACCCGGTGAGAACGGCCAGGGACATCGGGCCTCCGTAGAGGCAATTGCGGTGGCCTCAATAGGCCTGACTTTGGGGTGAACATGAGGTGGGGACTGGACATTGTGCCTTCCTCCACAGTGCTATCCACTGTGGGGGGATTATTTTTTTGTCTAATTGTAGTCCTGTAGGTCTGTGTCCAAGATGGCTGCCGTGAAGAGAGAGTGGACGCTGGCGCGCTTTGGCTGCCGCTGCTCTCTCTTCACACTGTGTTTTTGATTTTCTGTTTTTGGATTGAATGCTGTTTTTAATTTGTGTCACTGTGATGTCTTTAATTACTTGTTTTATTCCGATTATATGTTTTATTCCGATTACTATGTAAGGTGTCCTTGAGATGTATGAAAGGCGCCCATTAAATAAAATTTATTATTATTATTATTACCATGTTCAGATATCTGTAATGCTGCTGCAGGTAAGAATTTCATTGTTCCATTTTTGAGACATATGACAATAATACTCTTGACTTTTGATTCACCTCCAGCCTTTGTCCCTCACTCCACCCGTCTACCAATCTCAACCCCCCCCCCCCCCCCTCCCCCCCCACCGCCCCACCCCAAAGGTTTGTTGGATTCACAAAATTCAATAAATTGAGGATTGCCGATCTTTTATTGATCAGTCGATAGATGGACACACAGAGCCGGAGTAACTCAGCGGGTCAGGCAGCATCTCTGGAGAAAAGGAATATTTCGGGTCGGGACCCTTCTTCAGAGTGAGAGTCAGGTGGATGGGAAACAAGAGATATAGATGCTGATATAGAGGGATATATAACAAATGAATGGAAGATATGGTGAAGTTAAGCGGCTGCAGTTATTTGTTTCTACACTTAGACGGAGCATGGTGGGCAGCATGGACAAGGTAGAAACATAGAAAACAGGTGCAGGAGTAGGCCATTCGGCCCTTTGAGCCAGCACCACCATTCAATATGATCATGGCTGATCATCCACAATCAGAACCCCGTTCCTGCTTTCTCCCCATAATCCCTTGATTCCATTAGCCCTAAGAGCCACATCCAACTCTCCCCTGAAAACATCCAGTGAATTGGCCTCCACTGCCTCTGTGGCAGAGAATTCCACAGATTCACAACTCTCTGGGTGAAAATGTTTTTCCTCATCTCAGTCCTAAATGGCCTACCCCTTATTCTTAAACTGTGACCCCTGGTTCTGGATTCCCCCAACATTAGGGAACATTTTTCCTGCATCTAGCATCCCTTAATAATTTTATATGTTTTTATAAGATCTCCTCTCATCCTGCTAAATTCCAGTGAATACAAGCCCGGTCGATCTGATCCAGGCCTGCTTCCGTGCTGGGCCAAGGGGCCTGATTCCGTGCTGTACGACTCTGCGAATCTAAAGGTTAATTCCCGGGATGGAGGACTGAGAGAGTGGAGCAGCTGAGCTTGTACACTCTGAGTTTAGAAGGATGGGAGGGCATCTCATTGAAACATATAAGATTGTTAAGGGCTTGGACACGCTGGAGGCAGGAAACATGTTCCCGATGTTGGGGGAGTCCAGAACCAGGGGCCACAGTTTAAGAATGAGGAGTAAGCCATTTAGAACGGAGACGAGGAAACACTTTTTCTCACAGAGAGTGGTGAGTCGGTGGAATTCTCTGCCTCAGAGGGCGTTGGAGGCAGGTTCTCTGGATGCTTTCGAGAGAGAATTGGATAGGGCTCTTAAAAATAGTGGAGTCAGGGGATACGGGGAGAAGGCAGGAACGGGGTACTGATTGGGGATGATCAGCCATGATCACATTGAATGGCGGTGCTGGCTAGAAGGGCCGAATGGCCTACTCCTGCACCTGTTGTCTATTGTCTATTGTCTAAAGGGTAAAGCTGAATTCTTCTGAAGGACGGCATATGCGTTTGCAAAATGTGATATCAAATGGAACTGTGATTCGCACAGCCGGGTTCACCTCCCTCACAAGGTCACCGGTGGACAAGATGCATCTCAGAAAAAAATAAAAGTCACATTGTTGGAAGGCTGTATTTTTGCTGCCCTTTTGGAAATCTGTACTGCTGTTTCTGCAGTATTGATTTTATTATCACCAGCTTTGCTATTTCCTGTGGATTTTTTTTTTTTTTTTTTTTTGCAGTTCAGGACTATTTCTGACAATTCTCAAGCCTCAGCATGGCTGCTTTCAATAGTTGCTAACCACAGCATGAAACGTCCTGCACAGACTCACTGTCACACCAAACCTGCCAGCGGCTCTCAAGAGGGAGGCAGAAGAGCGGGTTGGTTATAGTTTTAGTTTGGAGTTACAGCATGGAGACAGGCCGTTCGGCCCGCCAAGTCCACGACGACCATCGATCACCCGTTCATGTTAGCTCCATGCTATCCCACTTTCTCATCCGCTCCCTACACACTAGGGTCAATCTACAGACGGCCAACTAACCTACAAACCCGAACGTCTTTGGGATGTGGGAGGAAAGCGGTACACCCAGAGAAAACCCGCACAGATCTAAAGAAGGGTCTCGACCCTAAACGTCACCAATTCCTTTTCTCCAGAGATGCTGCCTGGCCTGTTGAGTTACTCCAGCATTTTCAGCCTAACGTACAAATCTGTAGGTCTTTGGAGTGTGGAAGGAAACCAGAGCACCTGGAGGAAACCCACGCGGTCATAAGGAGAACGTGCAAACTTCGCACAGACAGCACCCGTAGTCAGGATCTGATGAATTTTATCCCTGGATCTTACAATAAGCAGATACTGGGAGATCTGAAGAAGGGCCTCGACCCTAAACGTCACCTATTCCTTCGCCCCTTAGACGCTGCCTCACCCGCTGGGTTTCTCCAGCATTTTTATCTACCTGGCAGATATGATGTGTTGGTTTTAAATTTTGAATTCCAGCAGTTTTGTTTCAACTAATCAAACATCTGAGGTTTGATTTTCTCCGATAAAATTGCTGCCTTAGCAAAATAAAACACCCAACTCTGAATATGGTTGAGAAGTGAAGGCATAACCATCAGACAAGATATCAATCATGTTCTTTGTGCTGACATTGTACCAAGTGAGTTTGCAAGCAAGTTTTACTCTCCACTTAGTGGTAAGTGGGTAAGAAATCTCATCGCCTGCTGTCAACACACTGACATCTTGTGGTGACTAGACAGACACAAAATGCTGGAGTAACTCAGTGGGACAGGCAGCATCTCTGGAGAGAGGGAATGGGTGACGTTTCGGGTCGAGACCCTTCTTCAGACCCGAAACGTCACCCGTTCCTTCTCTCCAGAGATGCTGCCTGTCCCACTGAGTTCCTCCAGCATTTGGTGCCTATCTTTGGTTTAAACCAGCGTCTGCGGTTCTTTCGAGGGTGCAGTCAATATTTCAATAAACAATAGACAATAGGTGCAGGAGTAGGCCATTCGGCCCTTCAAGGCATTCAATGTGATCATGGCTGATCATCCCCAATCAGTACCCCGTTCCTGCCTTCTCGTAAGAAAACATTATTCACAAGTTCACAAGTTATAGGAGCAGAATTAGGCCGATCAGCCCATCGAGTCTACTCCGCCATTCAATCATGGCTGATCTCTGCCTCCTAATCCCATTTTCCTGCCATAACCTTTGACACCCGTTCTGAATCAAGATTTGTCTGTCTCTGCTTTAAAAATATCCACTGGCTTAGCCTCCACAGCCCACTGTCAAGAGAGCCAAGAGGGTTTAATTGTCATGTGTCCCGGATAGAACAGTTAAATCCTTACTTGCTGCAGCACAACAGAATATGGAAACATAGTACATTGTAAACAATACAATGGCAATGAGTTCCACAGATTAACTACCCTCTGACTAAAGAAGTTTCTCCTCACCTCCTTTCTAAAAGAGTGCCCTTTAATTCTGAGGTTATGACCTCTGGTCTGACCAGTGGAAACATCCTCTCCACATCCACTCTATCTATGCCTTTCATTATTCTGTAAGTTTCAATGAGGTCCCCCCTCAACCTTCTAAACTCCAGCGAGTAGAGGCCCAGTGCCGTCAAACGCTCATCATACGCTAACCCACTCATTCCTGGAATCATTCTGGTATACCTACTCTCGACCCTCTCCAGAGCCAGCTTCCTCAGATATGGGGGTCCAAATTTGCTCACAATACTATGTATTCGAGGCACACTGATGTGCCATGGCACAATAGCCACAAAAACGCATTAGAATTTCAGACAACGTTTAATTTCTCACCAGAAAATAGGGAGAAATTCTCGTTTCTTTATTGAGATACTTACTGCTGAGTTTGACAAGAAACAGCAGCAAACAAAGCAAGTCACAAGAGCCAAGAGTGTTCAATTACGCATGAAAATAGGCACTAAATGCTGTAGTTAAATGTTTAATTGTCATATGTAACTACAACAGATCAATGAACTTATTTGTTCAAGAAGGAACTGCAGATGCCGGAAAAATCGAAGGTAATAATAATAATAATGGATGGGATTTATATAGCGCCTTTCTAATACTCAATGCGCTTGAAGGTAGACAAAAATGCTGGAGAAACTCAGCGGATGAGGCAGCATCTATGGAGCGAAGGAATAGGTGACGTTTCGGATCGAGACCCTTCGTCAGACTGATGTGGGGGTGGGGGGGGGGGGGTGGCAGGTAGAAGAAAGGAAGAGGCGGAGGCAGTGGGCTGTGGGAGAGCTGGGAAGGGGAGGGGAAGGAGGGCGAAAGCAAGGACTACCTGAAATTGGAGAAGTCAATGTTCATACCGCTGGGGTGTAAACTACCCAAGCGAAATATGAGGTGCTGCTCCCCCAATTTACGGTGGGACTCACTCTGGCCATGGAGGAGGCCCAGGACAGAAAGGTCGGATTCGGAATGGGAGGGGGAGTTGATCCCTACTATATGTTTCCTGTCTGCCAACCAATTTTCTATCCATGTCAACACTCTACCACCAATACCATGTGCCCTCATTTTGCCCACTAATCTCCTATGTGGGACCTTAACAAATGCTTTCTGAAAGTCCAGGTACACTACCTCCACTGGCTCTCCCTTGTCCATTTTCCTAGTTACATCCTCAAAAAATTCCAGAAGATTAGTCAAGCATAATTACCCCTTTGTAAATCCATGCTGACTCGGACCGATCCTGCTACTGCTATCGAAATCCTGCTACTGCCATCCAATAATGAAGGAAAAAAAGTTCAATAAATTAAAAAATATATATATTAGTGCCAAAGAAAAGCTCTGAAGTTCCTAGTGCAACGAAGGCAGTTTGTTGTTGGTAGTTTAGTTGGAGCTCATAGTGTTCGAGAGCCTGGTGGTTGTTGTTAGAAGCTGTTCCTGAACCGGGAGGTCAGGGTTTTCAGACTCCTGTACCTTCTTCCCGAAGGCAGGAGTGAGTTCAGGGTGTGGCCAGGCTGGTGTGGGTCCTTGTTGATGCTGCAAAGGATACATACTACGGTGCTCGCAATTTTCTTGGTTGAGTTGAAGGTTTGTGTCTGAGTTTCACCAGCTAAATTGCCAGGAAATCAAAAACCCAGGAGTCATTTAAACTAACGCTCCAGAATTCAATTTCACAGCCATTTACACAGTAACCCCGAACCTTGGCTGATAATTACTTCCTGAAATAAATGAATAAATATGATAAAAGATGTTCCATTGTTTACCAAGGCAATTAAAACTTCAATTAATGGTCGATTAATATTTTAATTGCAATTAGTTATTTCAATTACTTGGTGGTCCTAATGTTAAGATGGGTTGTTATTTAATCCATTGGTTACCTAACACAATCATTTCCTTTTGCTATTTGTTCTTCGTTTCACATTCCATTTCTTGTTTTACTCCATTGTATCAACCTAGAATATAGAATATAGCACAGGGACAGGCTCTTCAGCCCACAATATCTGTGCTGAACAGGACTTCATAAGTGATAGGAGCAGAATTAGGCCATTCGGCCCATCAAGTCTACTCCCTTCCCCCCATAACCCCTGACACTCGTACTAATCAGGCAAGATCAACCCTTAGGTACACATAAATGCTGGAGAAACTCAGCGGGTGCAGCAGCATCTATGGAGCGAAGGAAATAGGCAACGTTTCGGGCCGAAACCCTTCTTCAGACTGATGGGGGGTGGGGGGGAGAAGGAAGGAAAAAGGGAGGAGGAGGAGCCCGAGGGCGGGGGGATGGGAGGAGACAGCTCGAGGGTTAAGGAAGGGGAAGAGACAGTAAGGGCTAGCTGTCTCCTCCCATCCCCCCCCCCCCCCCTCGGGCTCCTCCTCCTCCCTTTTTCCTTCCTTCTCCCCCCCCACCCCCCATCAGTCTGAAGAAGGGTTTCGGCCCGAAACCTCGCCTATTTCCTTCGCTCCATAGATGCTGCTGCACCCGCTGAGTTTCTCCAGCATTTATGTGTACCTTCGATCTTCCAGCATCTGCAGTTCCTTCTTGAACAAGATCAACCCTTATCTGCCTGAATATAACCCATAACCCTCCATATCCATGTGCTTATCCAAATGTCTCTTAAATGCCACTACCTCCATCACCATCCCCGGCAGCGCGTTCCAGGCACCCACCATCCTCAGTGTGAAAAATTTGCCCTGCACATCCCCTTTAAACTTGCCTCTCTCTGCTTAAAGACCTCGTGTATTTGATATTTCCATCCTGGGAAATAGGTTCTGGCTATCGATGCCTCTCATAATTTTATATATCAGGTCTTCCCACATTTCAGAGAAAACAATCCAAGTCTGTCCAACCTCTCTCTATAGCTAATAGCCTCTAATCCAGGCATTATTCTGGTGAACCTCCTCTGTACCCTCTCCAAACCCTCCACATGCTTCCTGTAATGGGGCAGCCAGAACAGCACACCATACTCCAAATGTGGCCCAAAACAGTCATATAAAGCTGCTTCATGACCTCTTGACTCTTATGCTCAATGCCACGACTAATGAAGGCAAGCATACCATATATCGACCACGTTTATTTTCTGAACCTTTGCTTCCTGGAATAAATCAGTTCCTTTACCAATTACTTTCGGATTCGGTAGAAAACGTATTATCTTTTTCTTCATTACCAAATGCACAATTTTTCCTACTGATGTACAAGGTGCTACAATAACACACCATTAAAATGCTGTGTAGAACTCCAGGGTTGAATTACCTGCGTAGAACCGGGAGAAAATGGATGTGAAATAGTTGATCACTTGTGACAATTAGAAACACTGTTTTTCTAAATGTACATTTCACCGTTTTAAAACTCTCTCTCTTGTTAAATGGCAACGCTGGCATTGGCAGCAAGGATTAATTAATGAAAGATTTAAACTGAGCTGATTTGCATTCATTTCATCATGAAAATCTTTCACGCCACTTTATTAATAGGTACAGTAGACATTTTGTAGCCAGATTAAATTAGATTCGGTTTATTCTAGGGCGAAACAAGTGATGAAGACTTTTTATGAAATGTTACATAAAGAATGTTCCTTAAATGTACATAAATGTCCCGTAAAAAATAATTCCACCCTCACCTCTCTTTTCCAGCTTTCTCCACCCTGCTTCAATCAATCTGAAGAAGGGTCCGAATCCAAAACGTTGTCTGTCCATTCCCTCCACGATGTCTTGAATCCAGAAGCACAAAGAGATTTGATTAGGTTTACAGTAGATGCCAGATGTCAAGGTGTGGTGCAGTCACAGAATGGACTAAACAGGATAGCTGACAAGACATAACAATGGCAAGTGAAATTTCACACAGGCAGGTATAAGGGAGATGAAATGCACTGCAAATAATGTCAAAAGAGCGAAAAATAAAATTGAAAGAGATCAGGGATATCTTTACACCTAAGTATGTCCGCAATGGTGCAGCTGGTAGAATTGCTGCCTCACAGCGCCAGAGACCTGGGTTCGATCCTGACCTCAGGTGCTGTCCGTGCGGAGTTTGCACGCTTTCCCTGTGACCACGTGGGGTTCCACCAGGTGCTCCTTTCTGTTACTCTCTGTGACTCGATCACCAACAGATGTATTATTATAATTATCTGTGAGTGACTGCATTATAATTTTGCCCAAAATTATATACCAATAAAGAACAATAAGAACCCATAACCGTGACGTAACAGTCTGCTGATCTTGTTTAAGATTTACAATCTTCAAGCAAATTTATTTTCTGCAAGATGAACAAGTACAATTGTAAGTCTAGCACAAATATAATCATTATTGTCGGCAACCTTCCATATAACTCTTCAGATAGACAAAATAATAAGCAGATCGCAGCCTCGTGAACTAAGCTAATTCTTTGTAATTAACTTTTAAATATAGACAGGATTTTCTGCTTCTATCTGGCTCTCAGATCTCAAACTGGAATTCTCATAGGATTCTCCAAAGATTCCCACTTCAAACAGAATCAGTACTTGACCCAGTCCCAGAAGAGAATAAGACAAAGAATTTCTGGATTTTTGAAAATGTAGTTCCTCAAATTTAAAATTTATAATTAAATGAATATTGAAAGCATTGGTCAAGTCTAAATTACTCAACTTTCTCACCCATCCGTACTGACAATACAACGATTTTTTTCACCCAGAGAGTTGTGAATTTGTGGAATTTCCTGCCACAGAGGGCAGTGGAGGCCAAGTCACTGGATGGATGAGGGGCAATGGATCAACGTTCTCGTCGCGCCCCCCGTCAGTACCCAGGCTCGCCTGGGGAAGCCAATGATCCTCCCAGCAGACTAAATTCTACAAGACCACGCCTGAGAGCCAAGTCAAAGAATCCTAGTCATTATCCCAAAGCCGAAAGCAGCAACAACGACCAGCCTCAAGAGCACCAAACAGTTGGACCTGCTCTCCGAATACTACAACTGAACGTTGAAGGCCTCTCTGCAGCCAAGCGACGCCTCATCGAAGTCCTCGCCCACCAACACTCCATCGACGTCATCTGTCTCCAAGAGACTCACGTTGGGCACAGAGGAAGCGGGCCGTTACACCATCAATGGCTTTGATCTTCTTTGCTATTCAGGACTGGACATGGCCCCTGCTTGGCCAGCCTTCACAAATGGGGCAGCAGTCCAACCCCACGGTGTGCTTGTGGAGAGCAGCAAACAATGCAACACATCATTGAAGCATGCCCTCAACAAAGACTCAAAGGAGGACTTGTCACCCTTCATACAGCAGATCAAGAGGCAACTGCTTGGCTAAAGGACTTTGCATTCGCTAAATAAATAAAACTGGATGGATTTAAGAGAGAGCTAGATAGAGCTCTAGGGGCTAGTGGAATCAAGGGATATGGGGAGAAGGCAGGCACGGGTTATTGATTGGGGACGATCAGCCATGATCACAATGAATGGCGGTGCTGGCTCGAAGGGCCGAACGGCCTCCTCCTGCACCTATTTTCTATGTTTCAATGTTTCTATGTTTCTACTGGCCTCCCCACCATTGAAGGGATCTAGGCGATGCTATAAAAAGGCAGACAGCATCATCAGGGAGCCACTACACCCTGGCCACTCACTCATCTCGGTCCTATCATCTGGAAAAAGGTACAGGAGCCTGAAAAATGTCACCTCCAGGTTCAAGAACAGCTTCTTCACAGCAGCATTAAGTGATAGGAGCAGAGTTAGGCCATTTGGCCCATCAAGTCTACTCTGCCGTTCAATCATGGCTGATCTATCTCTCCCTCTCAACCCCATTCTCCTGCCTTCTCCCTATAACCCGGACACCCATATTAATCAACCTCTTGAACAGTGCACAACGCTAACCTCAGCGACTATGACCTTCCCTGGACTGTATCTTTGTTTACACTATGGACTTTGGGTTTTTTAGATTACTGCAAACTTTTGAAGCATGGAATACCAATAAGCAATGTCCTATCCAAACACCCGCCATGCATCACTGATGCTCCAGTGCAGTTACCTGTGTTACTCAATTATTCAATCAATCAATTGCACCTCTCTGTATTCATGTCCTCAGAAACACCATGCGTTGATACAATCAGTTCAAACTCAAGCACAATAGATAGTATAGGAAAGTTACAGTTCAATCACAGTTACTCAATCTTTCATTGGAGTTTAAAAGAATGGGGGGGGGGGGGAACCTCATTGAAACATACAGAATAGTGAAAGGCTTGGAATAGAGTGGATGTGGAGAGGTAGTGGGAGAGTCTACAGCCTCAGAATTAAAGGATGTTCTTTTAGGAAGGAGATGAGGAATTTATTTGGTCAGAGAGTGGTGAATCTGTGGGATTCTTTGCCACAGACGGCAGTGGAGGACAAGCGAGAGGATATATACTTATGGCAGATCTAGATAAGATTCTTGTATAAGAAAGTACTGCAGATGCTGGAAAAATCAAAGGTAGACAAAAATGCTGGAGAAACTCATCGGGTGAGGCAGCATCTATGGACGTTTCGGGTCGAGACCCTTCTTCAGACTGAAAGGTCTCGACCCGAAACGTCGCCTATTCCTTCTTTCCATAGATGCTGCCTGCCCCGCTGAGTTTTTCTCCAGCATTTATGTCTACCTTAGATAAGGTTCTTGATTAGTGCGGGATTAGTCAGAGGTGGGGTGGGAGATGGCAACCTTCACGTGGTCCGCCCTGTTTCGACAAATGCAATTACCCGGCGTGCACAATCAAATAAGATCAAATAGAACAAGTCGTCCTACAACTTTAGGCCATGCACGCCGGTCCATAGGGTGTTTGCAACTGACTGGATCGACGAGACTGTTTTCATCTCCTGTGTATTTCTATAAAGAACAGTGTTAGACACAGCAGGGATCCTCTTAAGCTCCCACATTCAGTAAATATCACAAGGAGTGCTTTATAGTTCATGGAAGAGAGCCTGTAAAGCAGTATATTTCAAAGAACAAATAATATAATATAATATAATATAATATAACAATTACAGCACGGAAACAGGCCATCTCGACCCTTCTAGTCCGTGCCGAACACGTATTCTCCCCTAGTCCCATACACCTGCGTTCAGACCATAACCCTCCATTCCTTTCCCGTCCATATAACTATCCAATTTATTTTTAAATGATAAAAACGAACCTGCCTCCACCACCTTCACTGGAAGCTCATTCCACACAGCCACCACTCTCTGAGTAAAGAAGTTCCCCCTCATGTTACCCCTAAACTTCTGTCCCTTAATTCTCAAGTCATGTCCCCTTGTTTGAATCTTCCCTACTCTCAGTGGAAAAAGCTTATCCACGTCAACTCTGTCTATCCCTCTCATCATTTTAAAGACCTCTATCAAGTCCCCCCTTAACCTTCTGCGCTCCAAAGAATAAAGCCCTAACTTGTTCAACCTTTCTCTGTAACTTAGTTGCTGAAACCCAGGCAACATTCTAGTAAATCTCCTCTGTACTCTCTCTATTTTGTTGACATCCTTCCTATAATTAGGCGACCAAAATTGTACACCATACTACAGAATTGGCCTCACGAATGCCTTGTACAATTTTAACATTACATCCCAACTTCTATACTCAATGCTCTGATTTATAAAGGCCAGCACACCAAAAGCTTTCTTTACCACCCTATCTACATGAGATTCCACTTTCAGGGAACTGTGCACAGTTATTCCCAGATCCCTCTGTTCACCTGCATTCTTCAATTCCCTACCATTTACCATGTACGTCCTATTTTGATTTGTCCTGCCAAGATGTAATATAAATAATATTGCTTGAAATGTTATTAGTATGCTGTGCTATTTAGGAGCTGATTAGCATATGGAATATAATCTTGACTTGAATATATTATGCTGGTGCATATTTATTTACATAAGCGTGTTGCCAGATCGACGTAAAATACTATCTCGAGGCCCAAAATCCTGGTCTCATTGCCATTTGGAGGTCACGGGGTCCGCCCTGTTTCGACGAATGCAATCAACCCGGCGTGCACAATCAAATAAGTTCAAATAGAACAAGTCGTCCTTCAACTTTAGGCCGTGCACGCCGTACGCAAGAAGCCAGAGGTTACGGGGAGAAGGCAGGGGGAATGGGGTTGAGAGGGGTGTATATATTTATATCATGGTATATGGACACATTGACCTGTTTTGTAGTAAATGCCTACTGTTTTCTGTGTGCTGAAGCAAAGCAAGAATTTCATTGTCCTATACAGGGACACATGACAATAAACTCACTTGAACTTGAACTTGAACTTGAGATGGGTCAACTATGATTGAATGGAAGACTAGACTCGATGGGCCGAACGGTCATAATTCTGCTCCAACTTTCCCCCCCCCCCAATGGGTTGGCTGGAAGCAGGAAGCAGGTGGTGCGCAGGCGCCGCGGGGGTGGGGGGGGCGACTTGCATATGATTAGCATGTGATTAGCATGCGGCTGACGCATCTTCCGGCGGATGTGGCCCGCTGTGTTGACATGGTGAAGTAGTGAGGCGAGAGCGGCCGTTTGACAGCGAGATCCCCCCCCGCCCGCTCGTCCCGCCCGCCCGCCCGCCCGACGCGGTAAGCCCGTTGCTGCTCCCTCCCCCCACACACACACACGGATACACCCGGCGCGCCGAGCCGAGGGAACGGGGGCAAGGGGTGGGGGGGGTAAAGGTCAATACACGGCGGAGGCCGCGGCTGGTTACCGGGGAGACGCGGCGGTGGCGGCGGCTGTTGTTGTGGTGCGGGCGGGCGGGCGGGCAGCTGCAGCGACCCCCACAGGCCGGGCTGAGCAACTACAGCCTGAGCTCCCAAACAACAGAAAGTAATAATAATAATGGATGGGATTTATATAACCATATAACAATTACAGCACGGAAACAGGCCATCTCGACCCTTCTAGTCCGTGCCGAACACATAATCTCCCCTAGTCCCATATACCTGCGCTCAGACCATAACCCTCCATTCCTTTCCCATCCATATAACTATCCAATTTATATAAAAACGAACCTGCCTCCACCACCTTCACTGGAAGCTCATTCCACACAGCTACCACTCTCTGAGTAAAGAAGTTCCCCCTCATGTTACCCCTAAACTTCAGTCCCTTAATTCTAGCGCCTTTCTAATACTCAAGGCGCTTTACATCGCATTATTCATTCACTCCTCAGTCACACTGGGTGGTGGTGAGCTACTTCTGTAGCCACAGCTGCCCTGGGGCAGACTGACGGAAGGGTGGCTGCCATTCTGCGCCTACGGCCCCTCCGACCACCACCAATCACTCACACACATTCACACACACAGGCAAAGGGTGGGTGAAGTGTCTCGCCCAAGGACACAACGACAGTATGCACTCCAAGCGGGATTCGAACCGGCTACCTTCCGGTCGCCAGCCGAACACTTAGCCCATTGCGCCATGTGTCGTCCCAAAGTACTAAGGTGGACAAAAATGCTGGAGAAACTCAGCGGGTGAAGCAGCAGCAGCAGCAGCAGCATCTATGGAGCGAAGGAAATAGGCAACGTTTCGGGACGAATCCCAAGGGAAATAGGCAACGTTTCGGGTCGAAACCCTTTCAGGTTTCGTCCCGAAACGTTGCCTATTTCCTTCGCTCCATACTGTTCTACATTCTTAAACTGATTTTAAAAATGGCCTTGATTAGGATTGCTCTACTTGGGCACAATGACCTCTGATATGCTTGGTAGACAAAAATGCTGGAGAGACTCAGCGGGAGAGGCAGCATCTATGGAGCCGAAACTTTGCCTATTTCCTTCGCTCCATACTGTTCTACATTCTTAAACTGATTTAAAAAATGGCCTTGATTAGGATTACTCTACTTGGGCACAATGACCTCTGATATGCTTGGTAGACAAAAATGCTGGAGAGACTCAGCAGGAGAGGCAGTATCTATGGAGCTGAAACGTTGCCTATTTCCTTCGCTCCATATATGCTGCCTCACCCGCTGAGTTTCTCCAGCATTTTTGTCTACCTTCGATTTTCCAGCATCTGCAGTTCCTTCTTAAACATTCTAATATGCTTGTTGTTACCACACCCAAAGAGCGTACAAGGTTTGAGAAGCACTATGGCACGCGGAGTGGTTTAGATTTAATGTAATCTTCACACATGGTGGTGCACACAGACTATCTATAGCCTTTCCAGAAAATTGGTTTTGAAGATTTGAATGAGAAAGGAGTTGACATTTGTGGGAAGAGGGTGGTCCATAGGGTGTTTGCAACTGACTGGATAGACAAGACTGTTTTCATCTTCTGTGTTTTTCTATAAAGAACAATGTTAGACACAGCAGGGATCCTCTTAAGCTCTCACATTCAGTAAATATCACAAGCAGTGCTTTATAGTTCATGGAAGAGAGCCTGTAAAGCAGTATATTTCAAAGAACAAATAATATTGCTTGAAATGTTATTTGTATCCTGTGCTATTTAAGAGCTGATAAGCATATGGAATATAATCTTGACTTGAATATATTATGCTGGTGCATATTTATTTACATAAGCGTGTTGCCAGATCGACGTAAAATACTATCTTGAGGCCCAAAATCCTGGTCACATTGCCATTTGGAGGTCAAAGTGCCCTAAGAATTGCTGAAATCACAATTTACTTGCGTGGTAATCACAAACATAGGCATAGCAAAATCTGATTTCTTCTTGAGCTGCCTTTAGGTGTTCCATTTGTTTTGAAACAGTGCAAGTACTCTCTTTGATGCGCATAAATACATTTCAAAGCCATTAAGCAATTTAAGTGAACTATAATCCTGGCTTGATTTTTTTTTTCTGTGTCACTGGCTGAAGGGTAGCAATTAAAAATGGGTGCTTTCTAATTTTGTTTCTGCTGGTAGCTCTAGTAATATGATGTAGTTAAACATAGTTAAAGTTTTTATTTTTACGAGAAGATCTGTTGCTTTTAAATGCTGGTAGCTGTTTTTGTCAGTTTTCAAATTATTATTGGAGTCCAAAATTCAAAAAGTAATTGTGAGTTGCATGCTTGGTGAGGTGAAAAAAAATGAGGTTGGCTCTGGCTCAAATTCATTTAATCTTGCATCTGTCATAGCTGGAATCGCCTGTAGACTTTATTTATGCGTAGGCAGAATATGTTTTGTTTTGTAGTTTGCCCTCTGGTTCCAACTGCATTGCAAAGTATTTATTTTTGGAATTCCTTGACTTTTTCAGTTAAAATTGAAAAAAGTTGTATTTGATTTGAAAATAAGTATTTGATTTGTACACAAGGTGATCATCAATAGTTAATAGTGCTTTCTTTGTCACATATGCAATTGCACAGTGAAATTCTTTTTGCATATATCACAGGCACTGCATATTATTCAAAGTCTAAAGTCTGGTTGGCCCGCGCGCACGATGTACTGGAGCAGTTCCCACGAACTGACGTCCCTCTCCTTTTCTCTCCTCGCCCAGCCATCTTTGTGTCCCGGGGGTGTCTCCTGCAGCCGACCTTGAAGTTGCTGGAGGCATTACCCCCGTTCACCCTCCTTCCTACCCGGCCCTTGCCTCCATCCTACCCGGCTCTTGCGCCCAACGTCTCCAGCTCCCTCCCGGTTGCGCCGTCCACTGAGCCTCCAGGCTGGTTACCGATCCCAACGAGTCTTTGGGCGGATCATCTACCTGCCTGGATTATTTGGTTGTTTAAAAAAATCTTATTGGTTGATTTGCTTATCAAAAGTTCTCCTGTTTTTAATTGTTGCTGGATGGAACCTCTTGATATTCATTTTCAAAAACCTGCGAGAAACGCTGCTTGGATTAACTAAAGTAATATATTGTATAATTTTAGACACAGTATGGCAGAGATTGGATGCTGGTGTGGAAGGAAGATGTTTCACACAAGCCAGGAGAGCCAAATAACAAATGCTGGAGTGACATGAAGAAGTAATGAAGAAGAAAGCATTGGTCAGGGAATGTATGTCAATTGGTTGAAGATTGGTGGTGTTCTGGGTGGGTGTTGGGATGCCACTTGGTTGAAAAAGAAACGCAAGGAAAATATTGCCAAGTCCTGAGTTAAGCGGAGAGCATTGGCTGACTTCTTATGGTGACTTGCCAACTTCCATCAATGTGAACTATAGGTTACAAATGAGAATGTTTACACATATGATGTTCGCAGAGGATTTCTATTTTTAGTTTTGTCTTTCTTGGCTTCTGGAGGAACTGACTGATGGCATGCATACCAAAAGCACAGAATACTCTTCTAATAACGGGAAGTTTGGATTTTTGGCCCGTGTAAGGTATCAAGACAGCTGGATTTTGTTAGCCATGCTAAAAAATGATCAATTCAGCATCACTAAACAAGGGTCTTGGGGTGAAACTTCACTCCATAGATGCTGCCTCACTCGCTGAGTTCCTCCAACATTTTTGTCTACCTTCGGCAGTTCTTAAGTTGTTGGTTCATCAGTTTTCAGAGCTCTGGTCGTTATATGGTTCAGGGAATTACTTGTATACCAAGGTTTACATATCCTGATTTGTAAAAACCTGTTAATTAAAACTGTAGAACAAAAGTATGATTTTTTTTTTTGATTGCTAATAAAAATTCCAGGAAAACTTTTGATTATTCAGGCCATCTTCATGTGTACCATCAGTCCATTTTCATCCAAACACACATTCATTGTAAGCAATTTGATGTTGCTGGATTTTTAGTTGGCAATCACGTCTAGTCAATTTATGTGAAATCAGACTCTTAGGCCACCTCTCTTCATGTGGTTTTTAAGGCATGCAATGCATTTGTAATGCAGTTGCGACAACATGTAACTTTTATTAGCATGGCTGTTTGAAAATAACTTTTTAATTAAGATGACATTTTCCACAAAAAAAAAGCTGAATGTCATATTTTGGTAGGATTTATATTCAAGTTTTATTTGAAACAGGAAAATATTAAAGAATTAAGATTTTTGTGTGTAAACAATTTAAAATTAAATACCAATTTAAAGCACAAGATTTAGCTCCATTGTGATCTTGAACAACATTTATTTATCGAACTTTTGAATAGCTGTGAAATTGAGTTTGTTTTGTTCTGTCTGGTACAGGTACTTACTAATCTCTTTAACATCACAGTCCTAACTGCTGAGAAAGATGGGAGGAGCTGTCAGCGCTGGTGAAGATAATGATGATTTAATTGACAACCTGAAAGAAGCACACTACATCCGAACAGAGGTGGTCGAACAAGCTTTTCGGGCCATAGATCGTGCCGATTATTACTTGGAGATTTACAAAGATAATGCCTACAAAGACTTGGCTTGGAAAAATGGTAACATCCATTTGTCTGCACCGTGCATTTACTCCGAGGTCATGGAAGCACTCGACCTACAGCCCGGACTGGCCTTTTTGAACCTTGGAAGTGGCACTGGGTATTTGAGTACAATGGTTGGTTTGATTTTAGGTGAGCCAATACATTTGTTTGTTTTATGGGTTTCCACTAATTGTGGCAAAATACCTAAAAGCTGTTTAAAAAGGAAGCGTGCAGTTCCTTCCCCCAAGTTACAGCAGGGTTCAGTTCCTGAGAACTGTTCGTAACCCGAACCTTTCGGCAATGTGGCTGCAAACTGAGTTCCCCCATGGCAGGAGATGCCCGCTGTAGCCGGCAAATTCACCCGGCGTTCAACCAAGTGTTTGTTCACATCTACGGCCTCATTCATATATATCTACATATGTTGGCTGCTCGTAAGCTGGGGAGGACCAGTGCTATCGTTTACAAATTCTGTAATATGTATCAGGATAACAACTAATTTCACTGATTATAAACGGTTCAATCAGTTATAACCTGGAGTATGTGCTTTTCCACCTTCCATACATAAACTTGAGTTCTTCCAAAACTCTGCTGCCTTAACATGGATCAAGTCTTGTTCACCTGCTACGCCTGTGCTGATTGATCTATATTACCTTAGTAACAGGTTCATTTTAAGTCTTAATCATGTTCTTCTATCCTCCCGTGATTCTACTCCTCTCCTTTCTAACTTCTTCCAAATTTCTGAGATTTTGCGCTTGCTACCATTCCATTTTGACATTTTTTTCCTGATGGCTCATCAACTAAAGGTAGAGCAATGGTGAAGACAAAAATGCTGGAGAAACTCAGCGGGTGAGACAGCATCTATGGAGCGAAGGAAATAGGTGACTTATCAGTTCAAGACCCGAAACTTTGCCTATTTCCTTCGCTCCATAAATGCTGCCTCACCCGCTGAGTTTCTCCAGCATTTTTCTCTTTACCTTTGATTTTCCACCATCTGCAGTTCCTTCTTAAACAAAGGTAGAGCAATAATCTGCCTTGGCTTTAATCCGTAGAATTTTTTCACTATGCCTTCTTCGCTCCGTTCAATCAAAGACACAGATTTTTCGGTTCACTTGTAGTAATGTGTCCTTGTATGGTTGAGTCCGATCTTGTTGGGTAATTATTTATGTAAAACACCTTGGCATGTTTGGTCAATGTTAAAGATCCTATACAAATTAAATTGTTGGGGTTTTTTTGTTCTCTAAAGATACCAATGATAATTTTTGGATTTGTGACTTACCAAAGTTAGCTCTGCATATTTTATCTACCACATTTTAGGTGTTTTTCAAAATTTCCAAATTCGATTGCAATGATGGGGTCATAATAATGTAGAACTTGCATCAGACTAGTTTACAACTTAGATTGCATTATGATCTGTCATTACTGAAATTCTTGTTCCATTTGCTGATTATTTGACTCAAATTACAACTCATTTCAATAATAACTAAGAGTGATAGGCCACAAAGAGTCATACCCGTTACAATGGAGATGCAATGGACTGCAGTTGCTGGAATCTTGAGCAAAACACTAAGTGCTGAAATAACCTCAAGTCAAGCAGCATCTGCAGAGGGAATGGATAGAGGGGTGTTCTGAAGAAAGGTCCCAACCGGAAACATCACCTATCCATAATGGTTATAATGTTGGATAAATTACTTTAGATAGAGATGTTTTACTCTTTTTGTAAGGCATTCCCTTTTCTACCATCAATACATGGGCTCACTTGTGAAGCAATGATTTTCAGTTTTATCTTTTCTATAGTCGATTGTATTGCAGTGGCTTATTGTTTGTATGTGGTTGTAAACTAGGGAAATTAGCTGGTGAGCACTTCGTTTTAATATTTCATTTGTTATAAGGTTGGTATTTTTACTTGAAAAAATTGTGACATTTTCTATCAGTACATAACATCTTATAGTTCACGTTCAGTGCTAATGATCGTATTAAAATGTAACCTATATCCTGAAGGTAAAGAAAATAGCCAATTTAGGTTTAGAAAAAAAAAAATCCTATTCGGGTCCTCTTTATTAAATTTAAGCAGATTTGGTTTCCGTTCCTGACTATTCTTTCATTAACAACCTAGCTTCTGCCCACAGGGCCATTTGGAGTCAATCATGGAATAGAGCTACACGTTGATGTTGTTGAATATGCCAACCAAAAGCTTGAAAACTTCATCAAGACAAGTGACAGCTTTGATAAGTGAGTACTCTGAGCCACGATCTAAACATTTCTAATCAATTAGACATTAAGGGAGAAATTGTGGGCTTTTCCAAAATGGGTGAATCCAAACTAAAAGTGAATTTGCTTGGTCAGACACAATAACAATTTCACAAATCACACCGGTTTTCAAATTGTATTGAAAATACACATTCTTGTACAAGGTTCCATGGTCTGGTACTAAAAATAATTACTAAACTAATCTGAGAACATGGATGGGTGACATTTTGGGTTGGGACCCTTCTTGAGACGAACGGATGTTTGAAGAAGGGTTCCGACCATAAAACGTTCCTATCCATGTTCTCCAAAGATGCTGCCTGATCCGCAGAGTTACCTCAGCTCTTTGTCTGTTATATTTTCTGTTCCCTTTAAACATGGGGTTCATTGTAAAATTTATATATCACAGCGTGGCATGTTTTTTTTTTTAAGTAAAATTTAGTGTGTAAGTGACATCCTGAAAAATCTCAGTCCAGCATCACCAAGGTTCTACGCGTGCCAGATTGCCTGCAGTTTTAAAGGTAGACAAAAAAGCTGGAGAAACTCAGCGGGTGAGGCAGCATCTATGGAGCGAAGGAATAGCCGACGTTTCGGGTCGAGACCCTTCTACAGACTGATGTTGGGGGGGGGGGGGGCAGAAAGGAAGAGGTGGAGACAGTAGGCTGTGGGGGAGCTGGGAAGGGGAGGGGAAGGAGGGAGAAAGCAATGACTACCTGAAATTGGAGAAGTCAGTGTTCATACCACTGGGGTGTAAACTACCCAAGCGAAATATGGGGTGTTACTCCTCCAATTTGTTGTGGGACTCACTCTGGCCATGGAGATGGCCCAGGAGAGAAAGGTAGGACTCGGAATGGGAGGGGGAGTTGAAGTACTGAACCACCAGGAGATCTTGTAGGTTATTGCGAACTGAGCGGAGGTGTTGGGCGAAGCGATCGCCAAGCCTGCACTTGGTCTCACCGGTGTAGAGTTTTAATGTAATTTATTCATGAATAATTCTTCCAGTAATTGCCATGAGCTTTACAGAAGATACTTTTTAATGATCATTCAGAAATCAAGCAAACCTAAGTCTATTCTTAAGGGTGTTTCACTTAATTCCCATTTAACCTTAGTTGCCAATTTCATAGATTGGAATCAATGAATTTGCCAAAGTGTTCTCTTGAACAGTGTTGTTTTTCCTTGGATAAATGCGCTGGTAAAACACGTCAACAAAGAATACGTTGATAATTGCAAAGTTGACAATGTAAATGAAACGAATGACCTTGTTTGCAAATATATTCATAGCATGGTTTAATATGTGGATCCACAATGTTAATTGAACAAAACAGTCAAAAGCAATCTTATCTTTGCTTCCTCTCTTAGTATTGATACTTTCTGATGTTATAAAGATGTTGTTACGTTGCACAAGCTAATAGACAATAGGTGCAGGAGTAGGCCATTCGGCCCATCGAGCCAGTACCGCAATTCAATGTGATCATGGCTGATCATCCACAATCAGTACCCCGTTCCTGCCTTCTCCCCACATCCCCTGACTCCGCTATCTTTAAGCGCCCTATCTAGCTCTCTCTTGAAAGTCTCCAGAGAACCCGCCTCCACCGCCCTCTGAGGCACAGAATTCCACAGACTCACAACTAACTCTCTGTGTGAAAAAGTGTTTCCTCATCTCCGTTCTAAATGCCTTACCCCTTATTCTTAAACTGTGGCCCCTGGTTCTGGACTCCCCCAACATCGGGAACAGCCAACCTTTTGGATATATAAGTGCATCTGTTGTCCATTCGACCATTTAACACATGGATCACCGCATAACAATATTTTATTAATTGATTCCATCTCCCCCCCCCCCCCCCGTGCTCTTTCTGTCCCAGGAGCATTGCGCTCGATTCTGACACCTTCAGTTGCTGCTCTGAGTAGTTTAGTTTAGTTTGGAGATACAGCGCGAAAACAGGCACCTCGGCCCACCGAGCCCACACCGACCACTGATCCCTGCACGTTAACACTATCCTACACACACTGGGGACAATTTACACTTATACCAAGACAATCCGCCCACATACCTGTACGTCTTTGGAGTGTGGGAGGAAACCGAAGATCTTGGAGTAAATCCCCGTGCAGATCACGGGGAGAACGTGCAAACTCTGTACAGACAGCACCAGGAGTCAGGATAAAACCTGGGTCTCCGGTGCTGCAAGGGTTGTGAGGCAGCAACTCTACCGCTAAATAAAACACACGGTATTAGACATGATATGTATTGTTGCTCGTGCAGGAAGTTGAATCGGCATCATTTCAAAGAAACATTTTTGTCATGCAGAGATCTAACAACATAAAAGAGACCATTTTGACTATGCCACGGCCGATTCTGCAGTGGAGCTGTTTTCTAACATAACTTGTATCCATTACTAACACAGCGAAGGAGCAAGAAAGCAGTGCTTATCTTTATGGTTGAGTATTTCTAATCTTATTTGGCTTCATTGCCACTTGCCAAGTATTACATGCACCACTAGATCGTGCTGGAAATAAATTATTTTAAACTGCCCCTTCATAATGTTTCTAATATTAATGCAAAGATTATGACCCTGTGTTGTTAACTCATTAAGAAATGGATCTCGCACTAATTCAGTTCAAATATTTGCACTTTTGAATGCTAGAATCCCGTCTGCTCTGAAGTCATTGCTATGATGAATGCGTCTCTGGTTTTGCAACCCTTTCATCATTGCTTCATGCTCCATCCTCAGATCCTACCCTACACCCACCGTGATTCAAGCACAGTTTGTAGGAATGAACTGCAGTTGCTGGTTTAAATCGAAGGTAGACACAAAATGCTTTGTAGCTCAGCGGGACAGCCAGCATCTCTGGAGAGAAGGAATGGGTGACATTTCGGGTCTAGACTCTTCTTCAGACAGGTCTCGACCTGAAACGTTACCCATTCCTTCTCTCCAGAGATGCTGCCTGTCCCGCTGAGTTACTCCAGCATTTTGTGTCTACCTGTGATCCAAGCACATATTGCTATTCAGAATTTTTTGCAGCTGTGACAAAATCAATGTACATCAAATATTTATTTTTGTATTCTCTACCTTAAATATGTAACAGTCCTATTAAACTCTTTCAATGGCAAGTGGGTCTTTTTAAGATAGATCTTGGTATATACACGTTGGATTGCCATCCTTCTCAATTTTAATTTTATATTTTCATTGATTTTGTTTTTCATTTCTACAAAGATTATACTTTCCATCTATTTCCACTGGATTTTGTTTCCACTTCCACACCCTTATATCCTCCTGTGAGCTCCTGCATTCATACCTGGCATTTTCTGCACCTGCTATTTTTATTATCCTTTTGATCACAGATCATTTGCATCCCTTTCAAATGACCAATGAATGGAGAACAAAGATTCTCAGCCAAACGCAGCATTGCTAACCCAAGAAGCATTCATTTACGATCAAGATGAACTGAGCTAAAACAATCTTCCCATGTTTGTGATATTTTATCAATTTAGATTTGAATTCTGTGAGCCATCCTTTGTGGTGGGTAACTGTCTGGAGATTGCTTCAGACAGCCGTCAGTACGACAGAGTCTACTGTGGGGCCGGAGTTCAAAAAGATCACGAAGAGTACATGAGGAACCTCATCAAAGTTGGTGGAATCCTTGTCATGCCACTGGAAGAGAAGGTAAGTTCAGATTCCCTGTGTCTTTCACAGTCACTCTTCCATCCACAGGCTCACGTTATAGGAGTAGAATTAAGCCATTCGGCCCATCGAGTCCACTCCACCATTCAATCATGGCTGATCTCTGCCTCCTAACCTCCTAACCCCATTTTCCTGCCTTCTCCCCATAACCTCTGACACCTGTACTAATCAAGAATCTATCTATCTCTGCCTTAAAAATATCCACTGACTTGGCCTCCACAGCCCACTGTGGCAACGAATTCCTCAGATTAACTACCCTCTGACTAAAGAAGTTCCTCCTCACCTCCTTTCTAAAAGAGCACCCTTTAATTCTGAGGCTGTGACCTCTGGTCCTAGACTCTCCCACCAGTGGAAACATCCCACATCCTATCATTATTCTGTAAATTTCAATGAGGTACCCCCCTCAACCTTCTAAACTCCAGCGAGTAGAGGTCCAGTGCTGTCAAACACTCATCATATGCTAGCCCACTCATTCCTGGAATAATTCTTGTAAACCACCTCTGGACCCTCACCAGAGCCAGCACACCCTTCCTCAGAAATATGAAACTCAAGGAACATATGACACAGGGTTATGCGGAGGAGGCAGGAGAATGGGGTTAGGAGGGAGAGATAGATCAATCATGATTGAATGGCGGAGCAGACTTGATGGGCCGAATTACCTAATTCTGCACTTATCACTTGTGACCTTATGTATCTAGTGCACAGATCTTTCTTGACTACGTCCCATGCTCATTCGAGTCTTGTCATCTTCCACCCAATGGACCAGTAGAGCACCTAGTGGAGCAGCTGCCTCTCAGCTCTAGTGACCCAGATCTATCCTGACCTCGGGTGCAATGCTTGTTGGGTTTGTACGTCATCCCTCTTTGACCATGTGGGTTTCCCCCTCGCTACTCTGATTTTCTTCCATATCTCAAAAGACATTTGATTTTGTAGATTAATTAGCCACTGCACACAGTAAATGTCCCATGATACGTGGGTGAGTAGTGGAATCTGGAGGGGAGAGGGGGGGGATAGCTCTGGGAATGTGGGGAGTACAATATTGGATCAACGTGGGATTGATGTAAGTAGTTATGTGGTCAGTGTGGACTTGATGGGTCAAAGGACATGTTGCCATATGACAACCAAGGACATGTTACAAGGCTCAGGTACACCATATATCTTGTTTGAGTGAAAATTGTTACATTAAAGTCTTGTCTCCATGCGCTTCTTCCCATGCCTTTGACACCAATGGGGATCACTAATATTGAGCTCCCTTGCCTATTTACGTGAAGCTCAGCTTAAGAGGCATTGTGCACCAAAACTGGCTCTTCACTTCTGCATGCTGGCCATCGTACCCATATATACCAGTCCCATTTACCAGCACTTGGTCCGTAGCTTTCTGCACTCAGTGATTCAAGCGCTCATCTAGAGACTTGTAAGTCGTAAGAGTGCCTGCCTCCGCCACCCTTTCAAGCAGTGCGTTCCGTATTACAACCGCTCTCTGGGTGGAAAACATTTTCCGCTGTACCTCTCCAAACCCTGAGCCCCTTATCCTGAGCCTACCACCTCTAGTTTTCAATACCTATGCCATGGTGAAAAGTTTCCCATTATCTGCCCCCTCACAATTCTGTCTACCTCTATTGGGCACCCCCTTCATCCTGTCCCATCCTTCCCCCACCCACCACAGCTTCAATGTAAAGAAAATAAATCCAGCCTGCCCAGTCTCTCCTTGTAACTAAATCACTCCAGGCAAAGACCTGGTGAACCCACTCTACAAATCCAGAGAGATGTCCTGAACTACTATCTACCTCATTGGTGACCCTCTGACTATCCTTGATCAGACTTTGCTGGCTTTACCTTGCACTAAACGTTATTCCCTTATCACGATAGGCACATAATGCTGGAGTAACTCAGCGGGATAGACAGAGTTAGATTTAGCTCTGAGGGCTAAAGGAGTCAGGGGATATGGGGAAAAAGCAGGAACGGGGTACTGATTTTAGATAATCAGCCATGATCATATTGAATGGTGGTTCTCCTGCACCTATTGTCTATTGTCTGGCTAACAAAGAAAGTGTAAACTATGCTTTCTCCACCAACCTTATCTATTTGTGCTGTCACCTTTAGAGACCCTTGCACACATAAATATATCAAGGTCTCTCTCATCCTCAATACTCGGGATATACCTTGTATTGTGTATTTTGTACTCTTATTACATCTTAGTTTAGTTTAGAGATACAGCATCGAAACAGGCCCTTTGGCCCACCAAGTCCTCGCCAACTAGCAATCATCCATACACTACTATCAATCATCTGTATACTACTAGCAATCATCCGTATATTAGCTCTATCCTACACACACTCGGGACAATTTACAGAAGTCAATTAACCTACAAACCTGTATGTCTTTTGGAGTGCGGGAGGAAACCGGAGCATCGAGACAAAACCACACGGTCACAGGGAGAACGTAGAAACTGCGTACAGATAGCACACGTGGTCAGGATCGAACCCGTGTCTCCGGTTGCTATAAGGCAGCAACTCTATCGTTGTGCCGCCCACATCTCTCAAAGTGCACAACTTCACACTTACAATGATTACATTCCGTCTTCCGTTGCTCTGCCCATTTTATTAAATGGTTAAGTATCAATCGGTAATCTAAGACATCTCCCATATTACTACTGTACTTGCAACTTTCTCTGATCTGTTTTATCTCCCTTACTTCTGCCCTTGAGTTCAACTTTCCCATCTCCTTTTCTATTAAGATAGACGCAAAATGCTGGAGTAAGTCAGCGGGACAGGCAATATCTCTGGAGAGAAGGAATGGGTGACGTTTCGGGTCGAGACTGATAACTGCATCTGCAGTTCTTTCCAACTGCTTTTCTATTAACCCTGTTTTCACTACACAACTGCCCATGCAACTTCCACTTCTGTCCATTCTTGTCTGAATTCCCATTCTGTACGCCTAATAGTCAGGAAACACGCAAAAAGTTTTTTTTTTTAAATGCAGCTGCTTAATCAAAATTTGAGTCTTAAAGCTTAAGTTTTGATTAATTAACAACCAAAAGCCCAAAACTTCTACAGGAAAGAATTCTTGGCAAGAAAGAAGATAATTAGATTAAGATCAGTTCAGTGAACAAAATTCCTACATTTATAATTATTTTCCTCTCAATTATTCAGGACTTGTTGCTCTTAATGTTAATTTCTTAATTTCTCCGCTTAGTGTTACTTTTTATTTGCAGTTTCAAATTATTTCTGTATTCCTCGTTGCAGCTAACTAAAATAATGCGTACAGGATTGAATACTTGGGAAACAGAAAAGATTTTGGCTGTCTCTTTTGCTCCTCTAATCCAACCTTGTAATGCAGACAGTGGAAAAGTGCGAACAGTCCAATTGCGTAAGTCTTATCAGTCTGAGTTTACCAATAGCCTTTTGTACTTGGTGACATTTTGATTTCCTAATAATTCACAAGATCATAAGTGATATAAACAAAATTAGGCCATTCGGCCCATCAAGCCTACTCTGCCATTCAATCGTGGCTGATGTATCACTCCCTCCTAGTCCCATTTTCCTGCCTTCTCCCCATAATCTCTGACACTTGTACTAATCAAGAATCTTTCTATCTCTGCCTCCACTGACTTGGCCTCCACAGCCTTCTGTGGCAAAGAATTCCACAGATTCACCACCCTCTGACTAAAGAAATTCCTCCTCATCTCCTTCCTAAAAGAACGTTCTTTAATTCTGAGGCTATGACCTCTGGCCCTAGACTCTCCCACTAGTGGAAACATCCTCTCCACATCCAATTGAATTAATATTTTTAGTCCAGCCGTTCATCTCTATTCGCTTTCCCATAGTGTTTGTTATTCCAGAGCTGCTGCATCAATAAAAAGTACAAATGGGGCTTCATGTGTCACTTTCTGCTGTCCTTGCTACACAAAGTGGAATATGAAGCGGTTTGAGCAGGAATTTTTCCAGGGTCTGTTTCTCTGCTGTGTATTTAAAACTAATGAATGAATGAATAAGTTTATTGGCCAAGTATATTCACATACAAGGAATTTTCCTTGGTGCTCTGCTCGCAAGTAACAACACGACATTCAGTAACAATTAAGAATGACACATAAAACATTAAACATTAATAATAAAAATGACAGTTTAAACATGTGAATGAAATAAAATACCAGAACAAAAGGAGGCTACAGACCTTTGGTTATTGAGTAGAGCTACTACTCGTGGAGAAAAAAGCTGTTTTTATGTCTGGCTGTGGCGGTTTTGACAGTCCGGAGTCGCCTTCCAGAGGGAAGTGATTCAAAGAGTTTGTGGCCAGGGTGAAAGAGGTCAGAGGTGATCTTACCCGCTCGCTTCCTGGCCCTTGCAGTGTACAGTTCATCAATGGGGGGAAGGATGCAGCCAACAACCTTCTCAGCTTTCGACAACACTAATAATCAGTTTTAATTTATGCAAGTATATATATTTTTTTTTTTTCTCTCAAAGTAAATTGTTTATAATGAGCTTTGTTTTTCCACAGCGCCAGTCAGCGTTGGAAGCCTGCAAGAATTAACTCGGATCTGTATTCGGCGGACTCTTAAGAACACAATAAACCAGGAGAAGACAAGCAATGGCGTTCCCCCAAAGGTCCCCTCCAGGTTTAAACGCAGGCGGATCCGTAAGAGGCGGATGGATGCAATCGTCTTGGTGGATAAGCAGGTCTTTGCAAGTCGAATTTCAAATCCTTTCGACAACAACAATAATAATGAGGACTTGGAGGAGGTGAGAAGAGAAGACGATGAGAAAGAATACTGCGACTTCAAACCAGAGCCTCCACTCCATTTGCTGCAGGAAAAGATCTTCAGCTTGCCTTTACCAGAGCCATTAAAATTATACCTTCTGTACTACAGAGATAAATAAGTCTTGGAACTAACTGCTGGTTATAACTGTAATATTGCACTTGAGTTAAAGTTTAAAAACAAAGGGGACATATACTGCAATGAAATAAGTGAGCACTTTTACAGGCTTGTTTTCATTAGCAATTTCCTATTAATAGTTTCATACTGAATTTGTTTTTCTCATTTAAAAAAGGTTTATAGCATAATTTGTGTAGAGTATTCGCAAAACTAACGTATGCTTTGCTCTCTGTACATTTACTGCCTCATCTGTCGCAAGCACTTCTTCATAAACAGCAGACATGGTCGAAAGGAGACATTTTAAATGATTCTTCCTGTGAAACGACTGCTTCTGGTGGCTTGTACCTTACTATTTAAACAAAATATTGTGATTTGTATTAACTTAGTTGAGTACTGTTTAGCTCGGAGTAAAGATGGTGATTCCAAGCACAATTCTGTGCTTCACATGCCAAAATTGTTTTATAAAGGAACCGTTAAGATGTAACTCTAGAACTTTTTCATATTCGCTTAATTTAAAAATAAATGTTACTGCTGTAACAATTTAATTCTTTTTGCAGATTGCTTGGTAGATGAACTGATGTTATCAAATACTTGTTCAGTCATTTCTCTACAATAAATAAAGCAAAATAAAACTTGGTATTAGTTACTTAATTCCTTTTTCTTCATCGTTAATACTTGTTCTTGATTCAAGTGTCGATTTTGTGTGCCAACTATGACTTAACGGACCAGAAACTTTGATTAGTTTGCTGATTTGGTCTCTTTCAGTACTTCTGGATGTTTTGAAAAGATTCTTGGTGCCATTGCCTCGATGGTAGTAAGTCCCGCATCAGCGGTGGAATTGTAGGATTCTATGAATAGGATTTGAGGGTTAAAATTTGTCAAGATACAAGCTGGTAATCTAGACTGATGTTTCTGGAGGGAGTAGCTGTGTTGCTATTTCCATTAGACACTGGTTATTTTCAATCTATTTTGGGGAAATAAATTTACCGCATGTCTACGATGAACCTTCATGTGAATTGCAGTTGGGCATTGCCCTTGAATTACCTTCAGTTTAGAGATACCATGTGTAACCAGGCCCTTCGGCCCACCGAGTCTGTGCCGACCAGCAACCCCCCATACACGAACTCTGTCTTACACACGAAGGGGCCGTTTACAGAAGCTCATGAACCGACAAACCTGCACGTCTTTAGAATGTGGGAGGAAACCGGAGCACCCAGAGAAAACCCACGTTGGTCACATGGAGAACGTGCAAACTCTGCACAGACAGCACCCGCGGTCAGGATTGAACCTGGGTCCGTGGCGCTGTGAGGCAGCAGCTCTACCAGCTGCACCACTGTGCCACCCCCCAAATGATAGGTCAATGCCACTTAGTGCTGGATTTTCTCACTAGGGGAAATCATTTTTTGTTATCTCTTTATCAAAGCAATTAAAGATCTCAGAAGGTAGACAAAAATGCTGGAGGAACCCCGCGGCAGTTGTTCGACGATCACCCGTTGTGGCCAGTCGCATGTGTTAGACTTGTAAGATCAGAGAACGAGTTTCGAAATAAGCAGTGTCCAAAGAAACTGATCGCTGTCTTTTCACCGCTAAAGGGGCAACTTTTTCACACTGAGAGTGGTGGAAGTATGGAACGTGCTGCTGGAGGAGGTAGTTGGGGCAGGTACTAAGAAACATTTAGACAGGTACATGGATAGGACATGGATATGGGGCAAACGCAGGCAGGTGGGACTAATGCAGATGGGACATGTGGGAAAGTTGGGCCAAAGGGCCTGTTTCCACGCTGTAAGACTGTGACTAAATGCAATGGGGCTAAAACTAAAACTCCACATTAATTTAGCTAGCATCCTTATTTTTTTTGTGTGGAAGATGGAACGATTTCAACCACCAGGCGGCTCCTGCTCACGCTTTATACTGGGTGTCAATTTACCGACCCTAACATTAATAAAACTAAGAGCACATTTAAAAAACATTTAAAGTACATTTTTTGTTCACTATCAAATGAACTTTTGTTTTCCAGTCATCATCATTTTAAGCTCGTTTGTGTGGGTTTTTTTTTTTAAACTCCAAATGAAAAATAAAGAATTACCCACCCAGTTGGCGAGTAGTTTAAAAACTTTTTCTCAACAAGAGAGGGAGGTTTTTGGAGTTAGCCGGACAGTCAGTGACTGTAGGGGCAGGGTGGGTATGCGAGGGAAGGGCTGAACCCTGACTGCTTTGATAGGTTACACACGTCCAGTCTCCAAGCAGAGAGTTTGAATCTGACTACTAGCAGGAGCTCTGCTAGACTGCTGCTGCTGCAACATGCTGGCAACATGTTTAGTGTTCTTAATGGGCTCGCTTTTGTTTCTATCCCCTCTGTCTTCGCCCTGTCCCAGCCGCTGCCTCTGTTTTCGGACCACGGTGCGTTGCATGCATTTGATGCTGGAAAATGTCCCCGAGATCTCTGCACAGACAACTATTCTGTAAGTAGCCGGCTCTGCCTCTGGTTTGAATTCGCGTTAGCCACAGACTCCGAATTGTAGTGGGATCTCCAAAGTGTGTGTGTTATAACATGAGGAGTTCGGACCAGTTTGGACTAACTCCGGTTAACTATTTTGCTTCGGTGGGTGTAAATAATACTTTTTTTCCAAAAGTTTACAGTGATTTGTGGAACCGCTATTTAGGGTGAAAATAACACTTCAACGTTATTGATTATATGAAAGTCAGGAATCTGGTTGTATTCAGCAGTTAAATGGAATTGCTGGAAGGAATGTTGGCAATTTTCTTTGACATTTAGTCTTGATTTCGCCACTCTCTCGCGTTGAGTGTTGCCAGATGTGTACCATCACATTTTCCTCTACTTTAACTGACTGAGGTTTGCAGGTGTGCATCCATCGGTTTTCGTTTCTTGAAGAGATTGATGGATTATCAATCGGATTTCTTCTGAATGGACAAAAGGGACAAAGGTTTAGGGGCAACATGAGGGGGGAACTTCTTTACTCAGAGAGTGGCAGCTGTGTGGAAGTGGTGGAGGCAGGTTCGATTTTATAACTAAAAAATAAATCGGATAGGTATATGGACGGGAAAGGAATGGAGGGCTATGGTCTGAGTGCAGGTAGATGAGACGCGGTGAGAGTGAGGGTTCGGCACGGACTAGAAGGGCCGAGATGGCCTGTTTCCGTGCTGTAATTGTTATATGGTTTGTATGGTTATATGAATGGGTTTACGCGGTTTTTACATACTATGGTCACCATCATACTATGGAGACCTCCATCTCAACAGATGTAATGAAAAATGTTTGCACAAACTATGTTATTGACTTCTCTAAATTCAAGTAACCCGTGCTTTCCCTCTCTCTCCATCCCTCCCCCCTTCACCAACTAGTCAGACTGTCCTCATTTACATGTTATCTCTGCTTGCTTTATTCCCACCTTCTCCTGGCTAACAATGATCCTTGTTCCTTGATCTCCACCCCCCTTGTCTCGTTTACACACCCCACACTTCCTTATCTCTGTACCACCCTCTCCGCTGACTCGGTCTGAAGAAGGGTCTCGACCCGAAACGTCACCCATTCTTTCTATCCCGAGATGCTGCTGCCTGTCCCCTTAACCATCACCCCTGGCAGCACGATCCAGGCATCCACCACATTCTGTATAAAAATAAAACATCTCTGTATAAAAATAAAACTCAACATCTCTTTTAATCTTCCCCCCCCCCCCTAGTCCCAACCTGGGGTAAATAATTTAGCCATAATTGAATGGCTTTGAAGACTTCAAATTTACCCGGGGGGTGGGGGTAAATTTCGCCTACCCAGGGGTTAAATTTGTTGATTCTGGATTTGTACATATTTTTTTCTCATTGCCTGGACTGTGTTTGGTTCTGGTATACCAGTATCTGTTCATCATTAGTTGAAATAACATTGTTACGTGGTATTAAAGTTGCCAGGGGTAAACGGGACGAAAAAAGGTTGGGAACCCCTGACCTAGTCTTTGTCGATTCCACCCTGGGGGAAACATTTGGACTGTCTACCGCATCTACGCCTATTGTAATTTAGTACGCTCGTGTTAGGTCTCCCCTCAACCTCTGTGTCTCAGCCTCTTTCGTTAATGATGGTTTAATGGATATTGCCCGGGGCGTGACTGGATAATGTTCCCCACTGGCAGATCGGTACAAATTCAGGCTGAACGCATGGAATTCATGATTAACAAGGTTCATTTCATGTCAATGGACATCTTTGTGGAGATTGGCAGATTGTTGATTAGTACGGGGTTATGGGGAGAAGGCAGGAGAATGGGGTCGAGAGGGAGAGATAGATCAGCCATTATCTACTCCGCCATTCAATAATACAATACAATAATTATTCCATGTCATTTGAACCTCAGTTACTCTTTTGAATGTATCCAGAGAACCTCCACCGCCCTCTGAGGCAGAGAATTCCACAGACTCACAACTCTCTGTGAGAAAAAGTGTTTCCTCGTCTCCATTTAAAAAAAGATGAATGAGTTTGTTATTGAGAGGGATGTAAATGATATACTTTGCTGCTGGGATTGTCGGCAGCAGAGTTATCCGTGTGCTCGATTTGTATCGACATGTTGGTAAGCTGCAAATTCTGTTAAGTTACGTAACAGTCTTCTCTCTCCAGACCCCTCCCCAAACCCAGTGAAGTTGCAGGAATCTAGGAGGTTCCATGGGGGGGACAAGAAATGCTGTCAAATTTTTCCTAGAAAATCTGTTGGTGTTGCATAAAGTGTTGATCCCAAGAGACCGTGCTGAATAATTGGGAAATGTGGCCACCACATGTGTAGCAGAGGATTTGCAGCTGTCACTCCGTACTGTGACTAGAAAACTACGCAAAGTAATTTTCCTTTTAATCACTCCCTGTTCAAGCCATTTACGGATCCTTCCATCCATACAGGGCCCTGGTGAGACCGCACCTGGAGTATTGTGTGCAATTTTGGTCTCCTAATTTGAGGAAGGACATTCTTGCTATCGAGGGGGTGCAGCGTAGGTTCACCAGGTTAATTCCCTGGATGTGGGGGACTGACGTACGATGAATGAATGGGTCGACTGGGCTTGTATTCACTGGAATTTAGAAGGATGAGAGGGGATCTTAAACAAACATATAAAATTCTTAAAGGATTGGACAGGCTGGATGCAGGACAAATGTTCCCGATGTTGGGGGAGTCCAGAACCAGGGGTTACAGTTTAAGAATAAGGGGTAGGCCATTTTGTTTAGTTTGAGATACAGCGCGGAAACAGGCCCTTCGGCCCACCAAGTCCACATCGACCAGCGATCCCAGCACATTAACACTATCAAACACATTCTAAGGACAATTTACACTTATACCAATTATACAAACCAGAGCCAATGAACCTACAAACCTGTACGTCTTTGGAGTGTGGGGGGAGACCGAAGATCTCGGAGAAAACCCACGGAGGTCACGGGGAGAACGTACAAACTCTGTACAGACAGCACCCATCGTCGGGATCAAACCCGGGTCTCTGGGGCTGCACGCGCTCTACCGCTGCGCCACCGTGCCACTCCCTTTTCTCCTGAGATGCTACCTGACCCGCTGAGCACTGAGATGAGGAAAAGAAAAATCACCCAGACAGAGAGTTGTGAATCTGTGGAATTCTCTGCCACAGAAGGCAGTGAAGGCCAATTCACTGGGTGCTTTCAAGAGAGAGTTAGATGTAGCTCTTGGGGCTAAAGGAGTCGGGGGATATGGGGGAAAAAGCAGGAACGGGGTACTGATTTTAGATGATCAGCCATGATCAGATTGAATGCTGGTGCTGGCTCGAAGGGCCGAATGGCCTACTCCTGCACCTATTTTTCTATGTTTTCTCTGTTTGCGTTTAGCTCTGTATCAAAGAGGGACCCGCTGTGGAGAATGAGTGGGGGGGTTTGAGGGGGAAAGGAAGAAAGACTATATTGAATATCTATGTAATGTTGTCATTGCTCTTCCCGTGTGGACTCCTGCATACTTGTACTGTATGCAAACAAAGAATCTCCCTGTCTCTTGTTGTCCTGATGATTAAATATCAATCAATCAATTGCAGTCTTGGTTTAATTTTGTTCAAGGCCCTGTCCCACTTGGCCATTTTTTCCCGCGACTGCCGGCATCATTGGCTGACGTATCAGGTCACCGAAAGATTCGCGGCGTGAGTGATGACCTATGACGTACGGAGTGTTTTTTGTCGCCGCTGGATTTTGAAATGTTCAAAATCTTTTGGCAACACTGATATGACGCCGGCAGTTGCTGCAAGTGGGACAGGCCCTGAATAATTCTTTGGCTTATTATGTTTGGCGTTAGCTCATGTGTTTTTCTGTACTTCATTATTAACAAGCGTTATGGTTTCCTGTAGCATTATATCTTTTCCTGAAAATCGTGAGGTTGCTTTTGAGTTCTGACATTTTACTGGGAAATTTATTTTATTTATTTGTTCATACCTCTGGGATGTGTCATAGTTATAATAAGTTGATCGCCCTCCTGGACATATTGCAAAAAATAATGTATGATCTAACTATATTTTAGTCCAGTTTTATTTTATAACACCATGTATACACCGATAACATCCTGAAGCCGCGGTTACTCCTGCGTGGGTTTTCTCCGAGATCTCCGGTTTCCTTCCACCGGTTTGCAGGTTAATTAGCTTTGGGATCATTGTAACTAGCAGTGTGTGTAGGGTGGTGTTAGTGTGTGGGGTGATCGCTGGTCGGCGTGGACTCGGTGGGCCCGTGCTTGCGAGGCCAATAACAGAGTTCTTCGTGTGTGTTGTGCCCTTGGTTTATTAAACATATTACATTTTGTAGTTAGACATTTTCACCTCATTCAGCTTTTCATTTTGATTGCTCACATTTAGAATCATAAGTGATTGTTAAAATTGTGAACAGGTGTAAGAGTGCTTGGCCTCATTCCAGAGTGGGTTCATGACCATCCACGCTGGGTCCGCAAGCTGCTCTTCATTTTTATATTGTTTTATTCAACTGAAGCATTGGCGGTTTCCTCTAGATTTGTGTAGGCCCAGGTTCATTAATTAGCTGAGAGATTTAGACTATAGAGATACAGTGTGGAAACAGGCCCTTCGGCCCATCGATCCCACGCCGACCAGTGGTCACCCCGCAGACTAATGTCCCACTTGGCGATTTTTTTAGGCAACTGCCGGAGACTCATAGTCGTAGAAGGTCGCCCAAAAAACCGGCGACAACCTACGACAGCGCCTACGTCAGGACAAGTCAAGCTACGCTCATTGGCGTCAAACCCACTGTCACCGAAAATTTTTCAACAGCTTGAAAATTTAGCGCCGACCAGAAAGACGCTACGACTTTTTGCGCGACTGAGGAGACAACTCCCGGTGACCACCGGCGAACATGTGGCGACAAACTACTAGCTTGTAGTCACCTAAAAAATTGCCTAAGTGGGACAGGCCCATAACACTGTCCTACACACACTAGGGACAATTTACAATTCTACCAAAGCCAATTAACCTACAAACCTGTCCAGCTTCGGAGTGAAACCGGAGCACGGGGAGAAGGTACAAACTCTGTACAGACAGCACCCGTAGTCAGGATCGATTTCTGAAAGAAACCTGCTTCAGAACCCTGGAAGCATTGAAGAAAGAGGACAGAAAAGTATGACCAGTGGAAATTATTTTGTTTCTTCAATACTTCGGGTTAAACATCTCAAACATTTAGTGCAATCCATCTGACCCTTTAAACTATTCCCTTTTTTTAAAAAAAACATAAAGTGCTGGAGGAACTCAGTGGATCGGGCAGCATCTTTGGAGGGAATTGACGGGTGATATTTCAGGAAGGGCCCTGACACGAAACGTCGCCTGTCCATTCCCTCCGCAGATGCTGCCTGGCCCGCTGAGTTCTTCCAGCAACTTTGCACAAGATTCCAGTATCTACAGTTGCTTGTGTCTCCTATTCACCTTAGGATATGTCGGGCCAACTGTTGAGGACATCGGATCTTGACTTCACCCAGAATGGGCGCCAGAGACCCGGGTTCGATCCCGACTGCCGGGGCTGTCTGTACGGAGTTTGTACCTTCTCCCCGTGACCTGCGTGGGTTTTCTCCAAGATCTTCTGTTTCCTCCCACACTTCAAAGACGTACATGCTTGTAGGTTAATTGGCTTGGTGTAGTAAATGTTTCACAATGTAAAATTGTTCCTAGTGTGTGTAGGATAGCGTTAGTATGCGGGGATCGCTGGGCGGTGCGGTCTCGGTGGGCCGAAGGGCCTGTTTCCACCACGCTGTATCTCTAAATTAAAAGAAACCCTAAGCAGGTGGATGAAGGGGATGGGCAGATGGGGGAGAGGGGGGGGATCACTAATGATGTGGACAAGGCCAATAACATTAGAAACAGCCCCTATGTCTTACTTCTGATCACACGTCACGCTGGGGTAACAGTTTAGATCAATCAGTGGCTGTCATTCTATTGCACAAGATCTAGTGGGGAAATTCCGTGCAATATTGAAAGAGTACGGCTTTGTGAAGAATTCTCCTCGTCACCGACTTATTTAACCAAAGCCCAGTCTACAGTGAGGGTTAAAGACGTCTCGTTATCTGAAGGATGATTGATCGTCTGAACTATATGTGCCCGTCTCTTTACGCTAGCATGCAAAATATTTGAACGTCGGGTCACCAAAGGCTTTTCAACCCGTGCCTTTTGAAGAGGAGGTGAGAAATTTGGGCCAGGAATGAGAAAATTATACATTATTGTGAATATTTCGACTTTCTTTGTTCAGCAATATTGTCACATGCCTTTGTAATAGACAGATTTAAACTCTTGCTGATTACTCGTGGAAACATAGAAACATAGAATATAGGTGCAGGAGTAGGCCATTCGGCCCTTTGAGCCAGCAGCGCCATTCAATATGATCATGGCTGATCATCCAACATCAGGACCCCATTCCTGCTTTTTCCCCATATCCCTTGATCCCGTTGGGCCTAGGAGCTAAATCTAACTCTCTCTTAAACACATCTCTGGTGTATTATACATAGTACTCAGTTGATATTATTTATGACTTCAAATAAGAGCTGATTAGTGTACACATACGTATATATCGGGCGGTGCAGCAGGTAGAGCTGCTGTCTCGCAGCACCAGAGACCCAGGTTTCGATCCTGATCACTCTCGGGTGCTGACTGTTTGGTTTTTGCACGTTCACCCTGTGACCGCGTGTGTTGTCTCCGGTCGCTCCGGTTTCCTCCCACATCCCAAAACGGTTTGCATATTGATATGTAACACATCATGGAAGCAGCACGTGTGGAAACAATTGATCTTCCTATTGTCTGCAAGGTTTCCATGAATCATTGCTATGGAGCAGAGTTAGGCAGTGTGTGGATTTTAAGTACTTTAGTGTTAACCCTTCACTAACGGTTTAACTTTCCAAATGGTGATGTCTTCACAATCTGGATGTTGGCTTTGGCATTGAGTGGGAGATGCAGGTGTAATCCGAGTATGTGTATTCTGGCACAGCCTTGAATATAGCCAGGTGCGTTTTGGCAGGTGAGTCTGTGGACCCCAAGTGCTGGCATTACTCAGCAGGTCAAGCAGCATCTCTGGAGAACATGAATAGTCTAGCTATCACTCGCTGAGCTTTATCCCACCACCCACCAGTTTTCCAGCTACAATCAGTCCGAAGAAGAGTCTCAATCTAAAACGTCACCTATCCATGTCCTCCAGCACATTGTAGGTTTTTTGTAAACCAGCATCTGCAGTTCCTCATGTCTCCAACTCTCTATTCTAATTCTTCAAACTTGTTGGTCTATTTATTGAATACCTACAATTCAATTGAGCCATTGAATTGAGAGTTGTAAATGATCCTCATTATGAACCCCCCCCCCCCCCCAAGACTGTGTTACCTGCCTAACACATTCCTCCAACAGCAGAATTTACATTTTAGCCTTAAAATGAACTGGTATCAAGAGCCTAATGTTTAATTGTTGTATGTACTGACTACAGAACAATGAAATCCTTCCATCCTGCAGCTTATAGGTCCCATTAATATAATAACACATAAATATACATGGATAGGACAAGTTTGGAGGGATATGGACCAAATGCAGGCAGGTGGGACTAGTGTAGCTGGGACATGTTGGCCAGTGTGGGCAAGTTGGGCTGAAGGGCCTGTATCCGCACTGTATCACTCGATGACTCTTCAGGATAAGAAACATATTGGACACTTGTAGGGAATCCTCGGTGTGTCGCTGACTTCTCAGTGAGAGTTGTGCCAGTGTTATTGGCTTCCAATCTTACACATCGCGCACAGCTGACCGAACAATGAACCTGGCGTGCTCTGCCAGGACTGGATATTTGGAAAGTCCCTTGTGTTGCTGGGAGAGGCTTTATCCAGTTTGAATGTAGCTTTGTCAATGATCAAATTTGCTCTTCATTCATTCATTAATGGTGGCAAGGACCGAGATGGGTAAAACAAAGAGCTGCTTTTTAGTGGAGTCGCAAGGAACTGCAGACGCTAGTTTACCAAAAAAAAAGACACGCAAAGCCCCTGAGCAACTCGGCAGGTCGGGCATCATCTGGAGAACATGGATAAGTGACGATTTGGGCCTGTAGAAGTGGGCCCCAGCTGAAACATTGCCCATCCATGTTCTCCACTGATGCTGCCTGACCCACTGAGTTGCTCCAGCACTTGTTTTTTTCGTGCTGTTCAAGTCCACCACCAATTTTCCGGCAACTGGTGATCCGGCACCTTCTTTGATCCGGACAGAATTACGACAGTTCGCTTGAATTTTCTCCCCCGCCCGCACGTCCACACACCCAGGCCGGATGAGGCGGCCGATCTCAACTTCACCGGGGCTTCTGGTGCCGATGGGCGGGTGGGATTTGCCCCCCTAGAACTCCGGCCCGGCCCGTTCCCACAGCCGACTCTCCCAAAGCCAACTATGCGGGGGCCAATATCTCGCCACCTCCCATCCCCCCCCCCCCCCCCCCCCCCCCCCCCCCCCCCCGCCAAGGGTCAGGGTTTCCACTTTGAAGGAAATTACCCGAAATTCCGGAAATTCTGGCTGTCTTCGGGTAATTTTAGGGAAATGGAATAATTTCCGCATCCGGCCCGCGGGATGATTTGCGGGAAAATAGTGTATATATTCGACCATCCGCGCCTGCGCCGTTGTGGGAGGCCCGTCGGCCGCTTCACGATTGAAAATGGCGTCGGTGACGCGGCAAGGACGCAAAATGACGCCGTCTCCCCACACGTGCGCAGTGGGACCGGTATCCACACGTGCGCAGTTGGGGAAATACCATCAAATTCCAGGAAATTTGGGATTCTATTTAAGGATATTTTTTTTTTGAGGTATGCATGGAAGCATTGCCAATGGTGCTGGAGAATCGGTGGCGGAGCTGTATATTCTCTAGACTTTATAACGCATCATCGGATACGCCGCAGCTGAGAGGCCGTAGTTCTAGAATCTTCCTTTCCTTTTACCCCTTCCCCCTCAAACCCCTCCTCCCACTGTCCTTTGTATTTTGTCCCTTGGATGGGAATCAATAATTGAAGCCATCTGCAGAACGAAAATATAGAGTTTTTTACATGAATAGCCACGGGCCTACTGATTCACTCTTCTGTGCTGTTATTCACCTTAAAATATACAGTTTCTGTCCCAAATTGTGAAGGTATCTGGGGGGTATATACTCTCAACCTCCGATTGAAACATTTATTACACCAACTAGGTGGCATTCATTTCTCACAGCGGGAAAAAAAAAAGATGTACTAATATGAACATGACCGAGGGGGGCCTACTACTATAATATGAAGTTGGATTTTGAAAAGCTGGAAAGCAAATCATTTTCCCTTTTTAACAATATTATTACCAGAAAATCTGGAGTAAAAACATTGGCCTATGTAGTTTAGGTTATTATTGTTTAGTAGTTTATCGTTATTTGTGCAGTGAAGGTTTTTTGTTGCATGCGCTCCAGTCAAGGAAAAGGCAATACATGGTTACAATCGAGCCGTCCACAGTGTACAGATAGAATAGAATAGCCTTTTATTGTCATCCAGACCGAAGTCTGAACGAAATTTAAGCAGTCTTACATATAATACAATACAATAAAAAACAACAATAAACACATATTAACATCCACCACAGTGAGTCCACCCAACATCTCCTCACTGTGATGGAGGCAAAAGTCTTAGGGCTGCAGTCTCTTCCCTCCTCTTCTCCTTCTGCGCTGAGGCGATACCCCCCGGGCGATGTTAAAACCTGTCCTCGCGGCTCAAACACCGCGGCCCGGGGTAGTCGGAGCTGCCGCTCACCAGACATGATGACGCAAGCGCTGGCCCGCGGCCGAAAAAACCGGCTCAGGCCACAGCCACCCAGAACTGCCGTACCCGCCCACGGAGCATCGTTCCAGCCCAGAAGCGGATCGCCCTAACGGGGAAGTACTGCCACCGTATCAGCTCGCGCAGGCCGCCGCTCATACCTCGGATGGGCAGCCCAGACGTGACAACGTCCTCCCTCGCGCAGGCCAACGACGCTCCGGGCACGACCGCTCTACCCTCAGGCTGGCCGCCCCGACCGGGCACAGCTTCTCCCTCAGCTGGTGCCCCGACCGTATCCTCCTGGACGCCTCCGACCTTCGGCTCTCCCCTGGGGCCCCGACCGGGCACTGCTCCTCACTCAGCCTGGGAACGCCTACCTCCCGAGCTCGGCTACTCCGACGGGAGCACCGTTCCTTCCTCGGGCCGGCCGTCACAGTCCCTCACGGAAGCCCTGTTCCAGCCCCGAGCCGGGCCGTCCTCACGGAGCGAGCCCAGGCGAGTCATTGGCGGGCTCTGCCTCCTGAGCCTCGAGGTCGCCAGCTCCGCCATTAGGCCTCAGCGCAGACGGAGGCAGAGAAGGGGAATACGACAAAAAAGTCGCATTCCCCCGCAGGGAGAGACAGCAAGCCCCGTTTCAACCCCCCCCCCCCCCAAAACACAACTAAAAACCAAAACTAGACTAACCAAAACGAAAATAAACAACCCAAAAAACACAAAACAAACAGGACTGCCGGAGAGCCGCTGCAGCCAGAGCCGCGCCGCCACTAGGGACATATCCTACAGGATAAAGGGAATACAGTGCTTTTGCCAAACTTCTATTCAATATCAGTGAGATCAAGATTCAAGATTCAATTTAATTGTCACATGTGCCAATTAAGGTACAGTGAAATTTGAGTTGCCAAGCATCGACTCCGCGACTGGTTCACCTGGATCTCCCGGTTGCTAGCCACTTTAACTCCCCTTCTCATTCCCACACTGACCTTTCTGTCCTGGGCCTCCTCCATTACCAGAGTGAGGCCCAGCGCAAACTGGAGGAACAGCACCTCGTATTCCGCTTGGGCAACTTGCAACCCAATGGTATGAACATTGAATTGTAGAATTCCAGTTTTAGATAACCTCTAACAACATGCCCCTCCCCTTTCTTCTCCCAAAACCTCTTTCTTCCCCTCCATCCCTTTATATATTATTATTATCTGAGGCCACCTGTTATGCTGCAACAAATAAGAATTTCATTTATCCGTTGTATGTACAATTAACAATTAAACACTCTCGACAGGACAAACACGACTCAAATGGGTAGGACGGGTTTGGAGGGGCATGGACCAGGTGGGACCAGTGTAGCCGGGATATGTTGGCCAGTGTGGACAAGTTGGGCCGAATGGCCTGTTTCCACGCTGTATCACACTGTGACCCGGGCCGTCTTAACAGCATTATAGACCCCCGGGCAAAGCAGTGCATTGGGGCCCCTACAGTCTTTATGCCGAATCAAATATGCCAATAGACAATAGGTGCAGGAGCAGGCCATTTGACCCTTCGAGCCAGCACCGCCATTCAATGTGATCATGGCTGATCATCCCCAATCAGTACCCCGTTCCTGCCTTCTCCCCATATCCCCTGACTCTGCTATTTTTAAGAGCCCTATCTAGCTCTCTCTTGAAAGCATCCAGAGAACTGGCCTCCACCGCCCTCTGAGGCAGAGAATTCCACAGACTCGCCACTCTCTGTGTGAAAAAGTGGTCATGCTGTCATGCACTTGCGATGTTCATCTCCGTTTTCATGCTCCACGATAACATTCCACGATACATAGATTAGCGTGGGGTCCCTATGCTGGTGGGGTCCCTATGCTAGTGGGGTCCCTATGCTGGTGGGGTCACTATGCTAGTGGGGTCCCTATGCTGGTGGGGCCACTATGCTAGTGGGGTCCCTATGCTGGTGGGGTCCCTATGCTGGTGGGGCCACTATGCTAGTGGGGTCCCTATGCTGGTGGGGTCCCTATGCTGGTGGGGTCCCTATGCTAGTGGGGTCCCTATGCTGGTGGGGTCCCTATGCTAGTGGGGTCCCTATGCTGGTGGGGCCACTATGCTAGTGGGGTCCCTATGCTAGTGGGGTCCCTATGCTGGTGGGGCCACTATGCTAGTGGGGTCCCTATGCTGGTGGGGCCACTATGCTAGTGGGGTCCCTATGCTAGTGGGGTCCCTATGCTGGTGGGGTCCCTATGCTGGTGGGGTCCCTATGCTGGTGGGGTCCCTATGCTAGTGGGGTCCCTATGCTAGTGGGGTCCCTATGCTGGTGGGGTCCCTATGCTGGTGGGGTCCCTATGCTGGTGGGGTCCCTATGCTGGTGGGGTCCCTATGCTAGTGGGGTCCCTATGCTAGTGGGGTCCCTATGCTGGTGGGGCCCCGGGCAACGGCCCAGCGTACCCGTGCATTACGACAGCCCTGTCTGTGAATCTTGATGAATTATACATGGGCGTTTATTTGAAGGAGTATTCCTTTATTGGAATGTTTCGAGACGTTGGTTTTGTTCTGGTTGGCATTGGCTTGCTGTTGTTGGCGCGTCCATCGCGATTACGTGAAAGGGATTGTTCAAGGGGATCGCACCGTGCATGAGAACATCGGGTAGTGCAGACGAGAAAATAAACACGAGGGCGGAATGTTTCAGATTCCCAATGTTGGAAGCGTTAAGTACTTTTCCTGACGGTGATCCCTCCTTTCAGCTTTTATATGTCAGACTTCGACCTTTCCTTTGTAGCCTGGTTCTTTGCCAATTCCAAAGCTGGAAAACCTAAGAGTGAGTTGGATACGTACTGACATCAGCTGCAAAAACACAATTACTGAAAATAGAACAGCGGAGAATGGAGGAATGGGTATATTTAGTTCCTGTGGTTTTCCAAGAAAATTGTCACCTGTATATTGGCCGTGAGACTATTCAGCATGAACTGCATCTTTTCTAAAGACAATGTTGTTATTGGGCAGCGGCAGGATATCCATTACAAAGCCTTTTTATAAACGCGTTCATTTAAGTCATTGCACGGATTGTCTCAGTGGCTCCTCACTAGTTAATGATCATTGATTCTTCACACTGCCATTACACAAACTGCGCTTGTGTAAACATTCCTCAACATGTCTGTGGGCAGCACGATCGTGCAGCGGTAGAGTTCGGTAGAGACCCGGGTTCGATCCCAACTCTGGGCACGGTCTGTACGGAGTTTGTACGTTCCCCACCGTGATCTGCGTAAGGGTTTTCTCCGGTTTCCTCCCAAACGCCAAAGATGTCCAGGTTTGTCGGCTAATTGGCTTTGGTAACATTGAAAATTGTCCCAAGTGCGTGTAGGATAGTGCGCAGTTAGCGCGCAGGGATCACTGGTCGGCGCGAACTCGGTGGGCCAACGGAGCCCGTTTCAGCGCTGTATCTCTAAGCTAAACTCAACTAATGTCTAAATCTGAGCAATTATAGACCTGTTAGTTTGACGTCAGTGGTGGGCAAATTAATGGAAAGGATACTTAGAGATAATATATATAAGCATCTGGATAAACAGGGTCTGATTAGGAACAGTCAACATGGATTTGTGCCTGGAAGGTAATGTTTGACTAATCTTCTTGAATTTTTTGAAGAGGTTACTCGGGAAATTGATGAGGGTAAAGCAGTTGTATATATGGACTTCAGTAAGGCCTTTGACAAGGTTCCTCATGGAAGGTTGGTTAAGAAGGTTCAATGGTTGGGTATTAATGGTGGAGTAGCAAGATGGATTCAACAGTGGCTGAATGGGAGATGCCAGAGAGTAATGGTGGATGGTTGTTTGTCAGGTTGGAGGCCAGTGACTAGTGGGGTGCCACAGGGATCTGTGTTGGGTCCACTGTTGTCTCTCATGTACATCAATGATCTGGATGATGGTGTGGTAAATTGGATTAGTAAGTATGCAGATGATACTAAGATAGGTGGGGTTGTGGATAATGAAGTAGATTTTCAAAGTCTACAGAGAGATTTATGCCAGTTGCAAGAGTGGACTGAAAGATGGCAGATGGAGTTTAATGCTGATAAGTGTGAGGTGCTACATCTTGGCAGGACAAATCAAAATAGGACGTACATGGTAAATGGTAGGGAATTGAAGAATGCAGGTGAACAGAGGGATCTGGGAATAACTGTGCACAGTTCCCTGAAAGTGGAATCTCATGTAGATAGGGTGGTAAAGAAAGCTTTTGGTGTGCTGGCCTTTATAAATCAGAGCATTGAGTATAGAAGTTGGGATGTAATGTTAAAATTGTACAAGGCATTGGTGAGGCCAATTCTGGAGTATGGTGTACAATTTTGGTCGCCTAATTATAGGAAGGATGTCAACAAAATAGAGAGAGTACAGAGGAGATTTACTAGAATGTTGCCTGGGTTTCAGCAACTAAGTTACAGAGAAAGGTTGAACAAGTTAGGGCTTTATTCTTTGGAGCGCAGAAGGTTAAGGGGGGACTTGATAGAGGTCTTTAAAATGATGAGAGGGATAGACAGAGTTGACGTGGATAAGCTTTTCCCACTGAGAGTAGGGAAGATTCAAACAAGGGGACATGACTTGAGAATTAAGGGACAGAAGTTTAGGGGTAACATGAGGGGGAACTTCTTTACTCAGAGAGTGGTGGCTGTGTGGAATGAGCTTCCAGTGAAGGTGGTGGAGGCAGGTTCGTTTTTATCATTTAAAAATAAATTGGATAGTTATATGGACGGGAAAGGAATGGAGGGTTATGGTCTGAGCGCAGGTATATGGGACTAGGGGAGAATACGTGTTCGGCACGGACTAGAAGGGTCGAGATGGCCTGTTTCCGTGCTGTAATTGTTATATGGTTATATGTTATATGGTTATATGAACCGTGCCCTCCAGGTTCAAAGGACATTCTTGCTATTGAGGGAGTGCAGCATGGGTTCACAAGGTTAATTCCCGGGATGGCGGGACTGTCATACGCTGAGAGAATGGAGTGACTGGGCTTGTACACTCTGGAATTTAGGATGAGAGGTGATCTTATTGAAACTTAAGATTATTAAGGGTTTGGACACGCTAGAGGCATGTTCCTGATGTTGGGGGAGTCGAGAACCAGGGGCCACAGTTTAAGAATAAGAGGTAAGCCATTTAGAATGGAGATGAGGGATGGAGATGAGGAAACACTTTTTCACACAGAGAGTTGTGAGTCTGTGGAATTCTCTGCTTCAGAGGGCGGTGGAGGCTGGTTTTCTGGATACTTTCACGAGAGAGTTCGATGGAGCTCTTAAAGATAGCGGAGTCAGGGGATATGGGGGAAAAGGCAGGAACTGGGGATGATCAGCCATGATCACATTGAATGGCGGTGCTGGCTCGAAGGGCTGAATGGCCTACTCCTGCACGTATTGTCTATTGTCTATATGGGAGGAGACCGGAGCACAAAAATAAAAGACATTTGGACAGGTACAGGATAGGAAAGGTTTCGAATGATCTTTAGTGAAGCAAGGGTGAAGGTGCCATATATATGTAGAGCTAAAAAGACTATAAATGAAGAGATCTGAAGTAATAATGTCAGCAAAGTGCTGCAGATCTACCTGAGTATGGAATGAAAACGGTAGAGGGCCTGTCCCACTTACATGACTTGCCGGACCCATCATAGTTGACCAGAAAAAGGTACGACATGTCGCGGTGTGGCGCCTGTACGGTCGTGAGTAGTCGCCCAAAGAGTCGTACCTTTTTCTGGTCGCCGCTGGATTTTCAACATGTTGAACATTTTCGGCGACCTGCTGCGACTATGACGGGTGCCGGCAAGTTGCCGAAAAAATTGCGTAAGTGGGACAGGCCCATAGATCTGTGCTTTGGATATGCTGAACTACTGAACGTGCTGAACTACTATCTACTTCTTTGGTGACCCTCGGACTATCCATGACCGGACTTTGCTGGCTTTACCTTGCACAAAATGTTATTCCCTTATCATCTGTACACTGTAAATGGATTGCTTGTAATCATGTATTGTCTTTCTGCTGACTGGTCAGCACGCAACAAGAAGCTTTTCACTGTACCTCGATGCGCGTGACAAGAAACTCTACTGGTCTGAACGGATACAGTTGCTTTCCCTCACACCCTCACAGTTACTCCTCACACCCTTGTAATAGTCAGTTCGAACTCCTACCTTCCGGCAGACGTTACAAGGCCTTCTACGACCACACCTCCAGACTCAGGAACAGCTTCATCCCCAGAGGTATCGCTGCTCTGAACTGGCCCTGCTGAGTGCCCCCCACCCCCATGAACTGCATTCACGCACATCGAACCGGCACCGACATATTTGCAGTTTAGACTGTTTTACTGTTCTTTTAAAAAATATATAAATCATGATTCTCGGGGTATCTAAATTTTATTAGTTGTTTAAGTTATGATGTCGGATGGAATCTGCATACCAAATCTCGTTGCACCTATGTGCAATGGCAATAAAAGATATTATTATTATTATTTTGCCTGTATTCCAGTGTGGTGGGTAGTTTTATCAGCGTGGTCTTGCAGCTGGGTGTTGTTTGCCTACTGGAATGGCGGGCACTTTGCACATATTTTCTAGTAAATGTTGTTGCTGTGTTATGCCAAGCCGTTCTTGGTAAAAAGGATTAAAAACCATCTGGTTTTAGTTTGGTGTTCGAGATGCAGCACGGAAACAGGGCCCGAGGCCCAGAGTGCCCACACCGGCCATCAATCGCCCTTTCACACCAGTTCAATGTCCTCCTGTTTTCTCCTCCGCTCCCTACAAGCTAGAGATGATTTTTACAGAGGGCAAATTCACCTACAAGCCCGCACGTCTTTGGGGATGTGGGAGGAAACGGGAGCACCCGGAGGAAACCCACGCGGTCGCAGGGAGGACGTGCAAACTCCACACAGGCAGCACCAGAGGTCATGATCGAACCCCGGGTCTCTGGCGCTGTGCGGCAGCGGCTCTACCAGCTGCGCCACTGTAACACCCTTAATTTCAAAAAGACTTCTGCTTTTGGAAACCTGCCATTTTATCTTCGAGAACAAGAGAGGCAGGAAGTTTAACTTGGAGGATGCACGTGCAACCCTGCCTCTCAGCCTGGTATTTTTGGCTTAGTTTAGAGATGCAGCGAGATAAAGGCCCTACGCCTAGGGTTGCCTGCTTTCTCACTCCCAAATAAGGGACAAAAGGTCAAAATACTGGACAAATCCCCCACGGCAATTCGTTGACCGACTCGGCCGTGGCTGGGTGAATGATGAGTTGGCCCGGGTGCTGGACTGCACACAAAGCCCAGCCGGCGGGCCAGCTGAGGAATTTTGGCCCGGGCCGCGCGATGTCGCGCGTAAAGTCCAGCATCCCGTCCAACTCATGAACCGATGATCGGCCATGAGAAGGAGGGGTGGTGGTGGTGGTATCGGCGGTAAGCGAAGGTCCGAGGTTCGGACAGCTGGCCGGGCTGCCGACCTACGGGCGAGGTGCTGCTGCTGCTGCTGCTGCACTCCATGGGCTGCACTTCGTCGGGACGGGCGAGGCGGGGCCGGACGTATATGGGATGTACGGGACGTCTCGGCTAATACGTGACCACCTACGCCCCACCGACCAGCGATGCCCGTACATTAACACCATCCTACACACACTAGGGACAATTTAGATTTGTACCAAGCCAATTAACCTACAAACTTGTGCGTCTTTGGAGTGTGGGAGAAACCGAAGGTCTTGGAGAAAACCCATGCAGGTCACGGGAAGAACGGACAAACTCTGTGCAGACAGCACCCGTAGTCGGGATCGAACCTGGGTCTATGGCGCTGTAAGGCAGCAACTCTGCCGCTGCGCCACCGTGCCACCTGTTTATACCGTGGCATATCTGCAGTGTCGCAAAGGAATATAACAGCGTTAGTAAATGGAACATACTTTGAATGAGGAAAAACCATTATTGGGGGAAGCAAAGAGTCCAATGGGGACACGAGGAACTGCAGATGCCGTAATATTGAGCTGGACATAAAGTGCTGGAGTAACCCAGAGGGTCAGGCAGCATCTCTGGAGGACATGGGTAGGTTCTGAAAGAGGGTCCTGACTTGAAACGTTACCCAACCATGTCCCCCAGAGATGCTCCTTGACCTGCTGAGTTACTCCAGCACTTTGTGCCACATTTCTAGTTCCATGGATGTAATGCAGCAAAATAATTACATTCTCACTGTGACAAATATTTGATATACCATCGTGAAAAAGCTGAAGCTGAAGCTGGAGCCATCAATATATTGTCTGAAGCAGGGTCTCGACCCGAAACGTCACCCATTCCTTCTCTCCAGAGATGCTGCCTGTCACGCTGCCTCAACCGCTGAGTTTCTCCAGCATTTTTGTCTACCTTCCTTTCCAAAAGAGCGCCCTTTAATTCTGAGGCTATGACTTCTGCTCCTAGACTCTCCCACCCGTGGAAACATCATTTCCGCATCCACTCTATCTAGGCCTTTCATTATTCTGTGAGTTTCAATGAGGTCCCCTCCTCAACCTTCTAAACTCCAGCGAGTAGAGGCCCAGTGCTGTCAAACGCTCATCAAACGCAAACCCACGATTTTTTTCCCAGATCAGAGTTGCAATGTTAACATATATTTGAAACGCTGCCAAATGCTTAACGCACCATGACTCAGTTTGTGAGAATAATAGTTTAGGGACAACATCGAAAGCTTTAAAGCTCATTGGTAGATAAGCAGACAATTAGAAACCGCTGCAAATCTTTCTGCACATGTGGTGCCAATTAACAAACTTTTAAAGACTTCAGGGAGATTTGAGCTGGCGATATTTCTTGCAGGACCCCTTAATATTGGACTCCAAAGTGAAAATGTTTAGGGTGGAATGTTTAGAATGTTCCTTTTTGTCGGGAAGTACTTTTCGTAAGTTCACAAGACATAGGAGCGGATTTTGGCCATTCGGCCCATCGAGTCTGCTGTGCTGTCCCATCATGGCTGATCTATTTTTCCCTCTCGTCCCCGTTCTCCGGCCTTTTCAATGTACGTCAACGTAAAATTGAGTTGTGAGATGTGTTTGCATTGTATGCTTTTTAAAAATAGTAGCCCAGTCATAAGCTGCAAAGAGATAATCCTTTACATCAGCTCAATATTATGTCCAATAAGATGCGGTCTAGAAAGGCACAAATCATTTCCTAGCCACAGATTAATAGATTGTGTGTCTCATTCATCCGTCTACATGAGACTGGTGTCAACTTATAATGATTGATACCATAGACGTTTAGTTTAGTTTAGAGATACAGCATGGAAACAGGCCCTTCAGCCCACCTAGTCCATGCTGGCCATCGATCATAATGGTTAATTCCAAGGTTCCGAATTACAAGGTTAATTCCCGGGATGGCGGGACTGTCATACGCTGAGAGAATGGAGCAGCTGGGCTTGTACACTCTGGAGTTTAGAAGGATGAGAGGGGTTCTCATTGAAACATATAAGATTGTTAAGGGTTTGGACACGCTAGAGGCAGGAAACATGTTCCCGATGTTGGGGAAGTCCAGAACCAGGGCCTACAGTTTAAGAATAAGGAGTAAGCCATTTAGAATGGAGACGAGGAAACACTTTTTCTCACAGAGAGTGGTGAGTCTGTGGAATTATCTGCCTCAGAGGGCGGTGGAGGCAGGTTCTCTAGATACTTTCAAGAGAGAGCTAGATAGGGCTCTTAAAGATAGCGGAGTCAGGGGATATGGGGAGAAGGCAGGAACGGGGTACTGATTGTGGATGATCAGCCATGATCACATTGAATGGCGGTGCTGGCTCGAAGGGCTGAATGGCCTACTCCTGTGTCTATTGAATATGTGTTCCCAGTACATACTCGACACACATCTGCTTGCCGTTCCCCTGATAAATTCCAGAGCCGTTACAGTTAGATTGTGACATCTAGACCTCTCTCCCAGTATCAGTGGCTGGATTTTACATCTTAGTTTAGGGATTGGAAGGGTGAAAACTGAAGATTAATTCAGGAAATAGAACGTTATCCTCTTATCTTGTTGCCACCGCTTCCTTGTTTCCATCGAATTACGTCCATAAAATACAAAATATTTCTGTTCCACTTGTGAATTTCCCAAAAATAAATTTTATTCAGAAAAAAATATGTGCAAAATCAAAATTGTGCCGAAACTCTAGATGTCGGTGCATTCAATTGTGTCATAGAGTCGTCCAGCGTGGAAACAGGCCCTTGCTGGCTGGGGCCAAGGTGATAACCCCAGTCCTTCTGCTGCTTCTTCTTATTGAGTCCACACACAAGATTAGAAGTTGTTCTGCCAGAGTTGAACACACATCTCGGCATCGGCATACAATGGTGTCTGTCTTGTCCCTTCTTGTGCACAGTGGTGGAAAGTTTGGTGGAAACAGAGGCCGCAACGTGAACGCTCTTTCCTTGACCCTAGTCCTTCTGCTAATTTGACCATTTGTATTCCTTCATTATCACCTTGTCCCCAGCCAACAATGGACCATTGTGGGCTCCACCTTTCCTGTGTCATTTGATGCAGGCTCTGCTTTGTTCAATACCTTCCCATACCTCTAGATTTCCTCCCCCCCCTGACTCTCAATCTGATGAAGGGTCTCGACCCGAAATGTCACCTATTCCTTTTCTCCAGAGATGCTGCCTGACCCGCTGAGTTACTCCAGCTTTTTGTGTTTATCTTTGGTGTAAATAAGGTAAATAAGTGATTACTTGGAATTGAGTGAAATCCAGGTTAGCCGGGAAGTGGTGTTGGGTAAATTGAACGGATTAAAGGCCGATAAATCCCCAGGGCCAGATAGGCTGCATCCCAGAGTACTTAAGGAAGTAGCTCCAGAAATAGTGGATGCATTAGTAATAATCTTTCAAAACTCTTTAGATTCTGGAGTAGTTCCTGAGGATTGGCGGGTAGCAAACGTAACCCCACTTTTTAAGAAGGGAGGGAGAGAGAAAACGGGTAATTACAGACCAGTTAGTCTAACATCGGTAGTGGGGAAACTGCTAGAGTCAGTTATTAAAGATGGGATAGCAGCACATTTGGAAAGTGGTGAAATCATTGGACAAAGTCAGCATGGATTTACAAAAGGTAAATCATGTCTGACGTATCTTATAGAATTTTTCGAGGATGTAACTAGTGGCGTGGATAGGGGAGAACCAGTGGATGTGGTGTATCTGGACTTCCAGAAGGCTTTCGACAAGGTCCCACATAAGAGATTAGTATACAAACTTAAAGCACACGGCATTGGGGGTTCAGTATTGATGTGGATAGAAAACTGGCTGGCAAACAGGAAGCAAAGAGTAGGAGTAAACGGGTCCTTTTCACAATGGCAGGCAGTGACTAGTGGGGTACCGCAAGGCTCAGTGCTGGGACCCCAGCTATTTACAATATATATTAATGATCTGGATGAGGGAATTGAAGGCAATATCTCCAAGTTTGCGGATGACACTAAGCTGGGGGGCAGTGTTAGCTGTGAGGAGGATGCTAGGAGACTGCAAGGTGACTTGGATAGGCTGGGTGAGTGGGCAAATGTTTGGCAGATGCAGTATAATGTGGATAAATGTGAGGTTATCCATTTTGGTGGCAAAAACAGGAAAGCAGACTATTATCTAAATGGTGGCCGACTAGGAAAAGGGGAGATGCAGCGAGACCTGGGTGTCATGGTACACCAGTCATTGAAAGTAGGCATGCAGGTGCAGCAGGCAGTGAAGAAAGCGAATGGTATGTTAGCTTTCATAGCAAAAGGATTTGAGTATAGGAGCAGGGAGGTTCTACTGCAGTTGTACAGGGTCTTGGTGAGACCACACCTGTAGTATTGCGTACAGTTTTGGTCTCCAAATCTGAGGAAGGACATTATTGCCCTAGAGGGAGTGCAGAGAAGGTTCACCAGACTGATTCCTGGGATGTCAGGACTGTCTTATGAAGAAAGACTGGATAGACTTGGTTTATACTCTCTAGAATTTAGGAGATTGAGAGGGGATCTTATAGAAACTTATAAAATTCTTAAGGGGTTGGACAGGCTAGATGCAGGAAGATTGCTCCCGATGTTGGGGAAGTCCAGGACAAGGGGTCACAGCTTAAGGATAAGGGGGAAATCCTTTAAAACCGAGATGAGAAGAACTTTTTTCACACAGAGAGTGGTGAATCTCTGGAACTCTCTGCCACAGAGGGTAGTCGAGGCCAGTTCATTGGCTATATTTAAGAGGGAGTTAGATGTGGCCCTTGTGGCTAAGGGGATCAGAGGGTATGGAGAGAAGGCAGGTACGGGATACTGAGTTGGATGATCAGCCATGATCATATTGAATGGCGGTGCAGGCTCGAAGGGCCAAATGGCCTACTCCTGCACCTAATTTCTATGTTTCTATGTTTCTAAACAGAATCAGGCCATTTGGCCCATCAAGACTACTCCCCCATTCAACCATGGCTGATCTATCTCTCCCTCCTAACCCCATTCTCCTGCCTTCTCCCCATAACCCCTGACACCCGCCCTAATCAAGAATCTATGCATCTCCGTCTTAAAAATATCCACTGACTTGGCCTCCGATGTCTTCTGTGGCAAAGAATTCCACAGATTCCCTGGAGAAATTCCTCCTCATCCTCATCTCCTTCCTAGAAGAACGCCCTTTAATTCTGAGGCTGTGACCTCTGGTCCTAGACTCTCCCACTAATGGAAACATCCTCTCCACATCCACTCTATCCAAGCCTTTCACTATTCTGTACGTTTCAATGAGGTCCCCCCCTCATTCTTCTAAACTCCAGCGAGTACAGGCCCAGTGCCATCAAACGCTCATCGTTGGTTCCTTCTTACACATAGCAGAATGTTATTCTGGACGTGCATCAAATGTTACAAAGAACAGAAATGCTGTCATGGAGAGAATGGGAAGTATTTGGCTGGAACACCAGGTGCTATGGAGATGTGCTCTGGGCTTTGATGATCATCCAGGAAAAATGGACATTGCATGGAAGGAATTAAAAGGAAACGAGGGGTGATAAATCATCTGGAATTACCCCGGCTGGTTGAAATATTCCGATCAATTTTTCATGCCAGCAGAAGATCTTCCAAAGTAGCTAAAACAAATGATCAAGTATTTAAGAAAGAACTTGGAGGAGCAGCACCTCATATTTCACTTGGGTAGTTTACACCCCAGCGGTATGAACATTGACTTCTCCAATTTCAGGTAGTCCTTGCTTTCTCCCTCCTTCCCCTCCCCTTCCCAGCTCCCCCACAGCCCACTGTCTCCACATCTTCTTTTATTCTTCCCCCCCCCCCCCCCCCCCACCCCCACATCAGTCTGAAGAAGGGTCTCGACCCGAAACGTCACCTATTCCTTCGCTCCATAGATGCTGCCTCACCTGCTGAGTTTCCCCAGCATTTTTGTCTGCCTTCGATTTTTCCAGCATCTGCAGTTCCTTCTTAAACAAAACAAATGATCGAGTAGGTTGCCAATTCATCTTCAATGGGTGGCACGGTGGCGCAGTGGTAGACTTCTCCAGCCCGTGTCGCGGGGTTTGGAACGACCCGGAGCGGGGTCATACATCGCCCGGCACGGCTTCGTGGCCGTGGGACATTACAGCGCCCGTCGGGGGCTCCAACTTCGAGACTTCTAGACCGGGAGCGGGGCCGTAAATCGCCCGGCACGGCCTAAAATGGCCGTGGGACTTATCATCGCCCGCCTGGGGCTTGGACATCGGGAGAGACATGGAGAGCAGGGGAGAGAAAAGACTTTTGCCTTCCATCACAGTGGGTTCACTGTGATGGATGTTTGTGTGAACTTAATTGTGTGTATGTCTGTAGGACATTGTTTTTGTTTGTATGGCTGTGGAAACAAAATTTCGTTTGAGTCTCATTGGGGCTCAAATGACAATAAATTTGTAGTGTATTGTTGTGGCCCACAGCGCCAGAGACCCGGGTTCGATCCTGACCAAGTCTGTTCGTTCTCCCCGTGACCTGCGTGGCTTTTCCCCCGAGATCTTTGGCTTCCTTCCGCAGAGTACAGTTTTGGAGGTTAATTGACTTGGTAAAGAACTTGGAGTGTATAAAGAAAATTGGTCGGCGCAGACCCGGTGGGCTGAAGGGCCAGTTACGGCACTGTGTCTCCAAATTAAACTAAGCTGAGAAGCATTAATGAAACATTCTTGGTGCTTGATAATATTCAACGCTGCATTATGTCTGGCAGGCATGTTTACTTGCACTGCTGACAGGAAATGTTCCATTTTCCACAATGTCATCTTAATCCTCGCTGAAAGATCTGTCAAAGACGACCAGTTAAACTCCCAAACTTTCCAAAACTTCAACGAGCTGAAGCTGCGGAAGAGAGTCACCAGCCCAGACACTGGTCTCTTCTCACAGTCGGTCCGTGGCACAGCTTCTGGCATCTGAATGGCCAACGAGGCCATATTACTGTAGGAAAATACTCCAACAGTGGTTCCGCATCCAGAGTTCCAATAACCTGCCCTTCAGCTGAACATCAGTTTATAAGCAGGCATATTGTCAGCTGAAGAGTCGCACTGCAGGGAAACAGGCCCTTCAACCCAGCTTGTCCATGCCAACCGAGATGCCCCATCTGAGCTAGTCCCACCTGCCCACGTTTGGGCAGGTGGGACGAGTACACTCTGGAATTTAGAAGGATGAGGGGGTGGTTCTTATTGATACATGTAAGATTATTAAGGGTTTGGACACGCTAGAGGCGGGAAACATGTTCCCGGTGTTGGGGGAGTCCAGAACCAGGGGCCACAGTTTAAGAATAAGGGGTAAGCCATTTAGAACGGAGATGAGGAAACACTTTTTCACACAGAGCGTTGTGAGTCTGTGGAATTCTCTGCCTCAGAGGGCGGTGGAGGCGGGTTCTCTGGATGCTTTCAAGAGAGAGCTAGATAGGGCTCTTAAAAATAGTGGAGTCAGAGGATATGGGGAGAAGGCAGGAACGGGTGATACTGATTGGGGATGATCAGCCATGATCACATTGAATGGCGGTGCTGCCTCGAAGGGCCGAATGGCCTACTCCTGCACCTATTGTCTATTGTCTATTGTATGTTTGTTGGCAGCCGAGAAAGAGAGTTCCTTCTGTAAGTCTATGGACTGGATCCTGATTTTAACGAGGTCTGACTGCTGATGGTACCTGGGGTCTGGGCAGGGGAGTAACGCTGTCCTCAAGGGGACCACACTGGCTGGGTTTCATTGTTCTTGTAGACTTAGCCTTAGGCTTTCTTTCACTGTGTCCCCCTCTGTCTTCCCCCCCCCCCCCTTCTTCCCCCATCTACAATTCCCACAAGAAGTCCCTTGGACCTACCTACTTTCTGCTGTGCATTGTACCCAGTGTGTACCTGGCAGTCGACTCCGTCCCCATCTGCTTCCAGCTGACTCTCGGCCACAAAGTCGACACATGACGTGTCAACGCTTTTCCGCTGCCCTAGTTGGACGAGCCCGCCTGCTCGGACGACCAACTCCAGAGTCTTTAAGGTAGGCAAAAATGCTGGAGAAACTCAGCGGGTGAGGCAGCATCTATGGAGCGAAGGAATAGGTGACGTTTCGGGAACCTACGCTGCACTCCCACAATAGCAATAACGTCCTTCCTCAAATTAGGAGACCAAACTTGGACACAATCACCAGGGTCCAGTACTACTGCAGTAGTAGCACTTCAACTCCCCCTCCCATTACCCATCCGACCTCTCTGTCCTGGGTCTCCTCCATTGCCAGAGTGAGCAACACCGGAAATTGTAGGAACAGCACCTCATATTCCGCTTGGAGAGCCTGCATCCGGCGTGCATGAACATTGAATTCTCCCAATTTTGTTAGCCCTTGCTGTCTCCTCCCCTTCCTTAGCCCTCGAGCTGTCTCCTCCCATCCCCCAGCCCTCGGGTTCCTCCTCCTCCTTTTTCCTTCCCTCTCCCCGCCACCCCCTATCAGTCTGAAGAAGGGTTTCGGCCCGAAACGTTGCCTATTTCCTTCGCTCCATAGATGCTGCTGCACCCGCTGAATTTCTCCAGCATTTTTGTGTACCTACTGCAGTAGGACCTCCTTGCTCTTAAACTCAAATTGTCTTGCAATGAAGGCCAACATGCCATTTGCTTTCTTCACTGCCTGCTGAACCTGCATGCTTACTTTCAGTGACTGATGTACAAGCACACCCAGGTCTCGTTGCACCTCGTCTTTTCCTAATCTGACACCATTCCGATAATAATCTGCCTTCCTGTTCTTGCCGGCAACAGAACAATGAAACTCTTGGAAACAAGGAAGTGCAGGGGCTTGTTTACATAAAATGACCACAAAGTGCTTGGGGTTCCACAGTAGCGCAGCGGTAGAGTTGCTGCCTCACAGCGCCAGAGTCCCGGGTTCGATCCTTACTACGGGTGCTGTCTGTATGGAGTTTGAATGTTCTCCCTGTGCCCTGTGTGGGTTTTCTCCAGGAGCTCAGGTTTCCACCCACACTCCAAAGACATGCGGGTTTGTAGGTTAATTGACTTTGGTTAAAAATTGCAAATTGTCCCAGGTATGTGTCGGACAATGCTAGTGTGCGGGGATCGCTGGTCAGCGTGGACTCGGTGGAGCGAAGGGCATGTTTCTGCTCTGTATCTCCAAACTAAACTAAGTATGCATGTAGTGTGAGTAATTAGGAATGGGAACAAAACATTGTTGCTTATTGCTAAGGGAACAGAATGCAAGAATAGTGAGGATTAGGGTGGCCAACTTTCTCACTCCCAAATAAGGGACAAAAGGTCAAATTACGGGACGTATTCCCGACGGCAATTCGTTGACCGACTCGCCCGTGGCTGGGTGTATGATGAGTTGGCCCGGGTGCTGGACTGCACACAAAGCCCAGCCGGTGGGCCAGCTGAGGAGTTTTGGCCCGGGCACTCCATCCAACTCATGAACCGATGATCGGCCATGAGAAGGAGGGGTGGTGGTGGTGTCGGCGGTAAGCGTAGGTCCGAGGGCCGGACGGCTGATCGTGCTTCCGACCGACGGTCCCACGGGCGAGGTGCTGCTGCTGCACTCCATGGGCTGCACTACGTCGGGACGGGTGAGGCGGGGCTGGACGCGGCGCTCTGACCCGACAGTCCCCTCGACCCGAGTAGCAGCAGTCAAATACGGGACAAGGGTAGTCCCGTATGGGACAAACCAATTTAGCCCAATATATGGGATATCCTGGCTAATACGGGACAGTTGGCAACCCTAATGAGGATATCAGGCATCAGGAACATACTGCATTGGTGAGACCACATCTGCAATAGACTGTGCTGTTATTTAGTGCACTGGAAGCCGTTTTATAGAATACTTGCAATGGGTGGGTTGTTTTATGAGGCAAGGTTTGGCAGCCTAGGCTAGGCTTGTACGCATTGAAATCCAGAAGAATGAGAGCAAACTAAACTGAAACTTATAAAACCCTAAGAGGTTTTGTCAATGTGGACAAGAGAATATTCCCTCCTGTGGGAAAATACGGGCGGCACGGTGGCGCAGCGGTAGATTTGCTGCCTCACAGTGCCAGAGACCCGGGTTCGATCCTGACTACGGGTGCCGTCTGTACAGAGTTTGTACGTTCTCCCCGTGACCTGCGTGGGTTTTCTCCGGGTGCTCCGGTTTCCTCCCACACTCCAAAGATGTACAGGTTTGTATGTTAATTGGCTTCTGTAAAATCGAAGGTAGACAAAAATGCTGGAGAAACTCAGCGGGTGAGGCAGCATCTATGGAGCGAAGGTACAGGTGACGTTTCGGGTCGAGACCTATTCCTTCTCTCCATAGAGGAAAAAACTTTTTCACACAGTTGTGAATCTGTGGAATTCTCTGCCTCAGAAGGCAGTGGAGGCCGATTCACTGGATGCTTTCAAGAGGGAGTTAGATAGAGCTCTTTGGGCTAGCGGAATAAAGGGGTATGGGGAGGAGGCAGGAACGGGGTACTGATTGTGGTTGATCAGCCATGATCACTGTGAATGGCGGTGCTGGCTCGGAGGGCCGAATGGCCTACTCCTGCACCGATTTTCTCTGTATCTATGTAAAGGCCAGAGATAAAAGCAGTAGGTGCGAGACAGACTTGGAAGAGTTGAAAATTGTGAAGCTGGAGGATGGAATGTATGCGGAGGGGGAGGGGAGATATCGGAGCGAGAGAGAGAGAGAGAGAAGGATATTTTGTTATGATTATGAATATATTTTAATATTTGTTATTTCAATTTAAAAAAATTGTGTTAGCAATGAAAACCCAAGTACAGGGGGGGATAAATGGAATGAACTTTAGTAAGTTCAGACTTTGCACATGGATGTGCTTTCTTTATGAGTTTATGTTTATGTGATAAGTTTATTTGCCAAGTATTCACATACAAGGAATTTGCCTTGGTGCTCCGCCCGCAAGTGACAACATGACTTACAATGATGAGTTAGGAATGACACATAAAACATTAATAATAAAACGTTATTGGTTAAACATGTGAATTAAATAAAATACCAAATGGTTGTGCTATATGTAGAGGCTAAAAACTGATTTGTTACTTGCCGAAGGTTTATATTTAAACTGAAAAGGCCAAATATTTCCGAATGTTAGTAACAGCCGCCCGACTGAACGGAAAAGAAACTAAACGGAATATTCAGGTCTCGACCATGTTCTGCGTGTAAGCCAAGATACCAGCTGGACGAGAAGAATAACATTCTGTGATTTCTTTCGCTTGTGTGACTCTCCTGGGATGAGTAAAATATTGCAACAGGGAAAAGTATTGGTGAAATGTGATACTTGTGAAAGAGTATCTCAACATAATATAACCTCCCGCCAGGGATGGAGTAAGGACTTTCTCTGGTGCAGTTTATGGAGCATAATAAGAGCCAGATGCCTCTTTTGTGGGTTTGGGGAGTTTAAACATCGACAAGCTTCTTCCTATCAGCCTGTACATCAACTTCAATCCTACATCTGCCAAGAAAGACCCGGTGGGCCGCGGCCTGTGTGTGGGGGGGGGGGGGGGGGGGAGGTCGGAGCCACTGAGACTGGCCCTGAAGTCCAGAGGAGGGGGGGGGGGTCACTGGTGATGACGGGCGCGAGGAGTGGGCCGGTGGGAGAGGGGTGTTGTCTCCAATGCCTGCAAGGTCAGCTGCAGGAGGCGTTTCCCCCGGGGACATAGAGGGGGGCGGGAGAGGAGAGGGACGTGGGCCGAGCTGGTCAACAGACAATAGGTGCAGGAGTAGGCCATTCGGCCTTTCGAGCCAGCACCGCCATTTAATGTGATCATTGCTGATCATCCCCAATCAGTACCCCGTTCCTGCCTTCTCCCCATATCCGCCGACTCCGCTATCTTCCAGAACCCCAAATTCCACAAATTCACAACTCTCTGGGGGAAATGTTTTTTTTTTTTTACCTCATCTCAGTTTTAAATGGCCCCCCCATTTATTCTTAGACTGTGTGGCCCCTGGTTCTGGACTCGCCCAACATTGGGAACATTTTCCCTGCATCGAGCTTGTCCGGTCCTTTTATAATTTAATACGTTTCTATAAGTAAGAACGTTTAAAATTGGAGGAACAGCATTTCCTTTTCTCCGGAGATGCTGCCTGTCCCGCTGAGTTGCTCCAGCATTTTGGGTCTGTCTTCAGTACTCAACTGTTGGGTTGAAGGCCATGAGTCATTGCAAGGGTCAGTCAACGGTCAAGGGCATTGATGGTTCTGCAGTTACATTGAGGCCAAATAGGTTAAGGATGAGCGATCTGCAACCCCAAAGAAAGTCAGTGAAGCTGATGAGGATTTATGACAATCCACAATTCATGGGTAACGTTCCTCACAATCGCCTCTTGTTCCAGACTTATTTCATTAGCTGAACTCAAATTTCCCAGCTGTCATAATGGGACTCGGGCGAATATTTGCGGATCACTAGTTCACGCCTATGGATACGAGTCATGCAGCATAAACACTGTGATCCTTTAACAGAGAGAGAGAGAGAGGTTTCAAGAGAGAGTTAGATTTAGCTCTTTGGGCTAACGGAATCAAGGGATATGGGGGGGGAAAGCAGGAACGGGGTACTGATTTTGGATGATCAGCCGTGATCATTTTAAATGGCGGTGCTAGCTCGAAGAGGCCGAATGGCCTACTGCTGCACCTATTTTCTATGTTTCTATGATTCTAATATCACGTGCCAAAAGAGCCTCTATCATTTCATCGAGATGTGTTTAATCAGACTGCCCCTATGGACAATGTGAAATATCTAAAGCCTTGGTTCTGGAAAACGTATTAATTACTCATTGTGTTTGCCAATAACAAAATGTATGGTTTTTGGCCCAGCGGGTCCATGCTAATAGACAATAGACAATAGACAATAGGTGCAGGAGTAGGCCATTTTGCCCTTCGAGCCAGCACCGCCATTCAATGTGATCATGGCTGATCATCCACAATCAGTACCCCGTTCCTGCCTTCTCCCCATATCCCCTGACTCCGCTATTTTTAAGAGCCCTATCTAACTCTCTCTTGAAAGCATCCAGAGAACCGGCCTCCACCGCCCTCTGAGGCAGAGAATTCCACAGACTCACCACTCTCAGTGAGAAAAAGTGTTTCCTCGTCTCCGTTCTAAATGGCTTACCCCTTATTCTTAAACTGTGGCCCCTGGTTCTGGACTCCCCCAACATCGGGAACATGTTTCCTGCCTCTAGCGTGTCTAAAGACTTAACAATCTTGTATGTTTCAACAAGATATTCTCTCATCCTTCTAAACTCCAGAGTGTACAAGCCCAGCCGCTCCATTCTCTCAGCATGTGACAGTCCTGCCATCCTGGGAATTAACCTTGTAATTAACCTTAACTGTGCCGACGATCGATCCCCGTTTACACCAGGTCTATGTTGGTCCACGTTCTCATCCATGCCCGACACACTAGGAAGTTGTTCCTCCCCACACACCTCAAAGACACGTGGGTCTGTTAGTTAATTGGACCTCTGTAAAACGCTCCAAGTGGATGAGAAAATGGGATAACTATCGTGGACCGGAATTGACAACTTTATTGTCATAATATGTGACAAGGCACGGTGAGATTCTTTGTTTGCATATCCGATGTATACAAATAGTGGCCACCTAGAGGGCGGACAAAGTTACAAAGCACGCATGCTCCCCCTCTTTGTGCTTCACCCCACCCCCCCCCTATGCCAGGTCCTCCATTGTCCATTGAACTTCTTCCCCCATCCCTCATGGCGGTCCTCCACGCTCTCGTCGGCCGCGGGTCGACCTGCGAGGCATCACCGCCACCGCCGCGAGGCTTCACCACCGCCTAGGCCCCATCGCCGCTGCTGCATGGCTTCACCACCGCCTAGGCCCCATAGCCACCGCCGTGAGGCTTCACCACCGCCTAGGCCCCATCTCCGCGAGGCTTCACCGCCTAGGCCCCATCGCCACCGCCGTAAGGCTTCACCACCACCTAGGCCCCATCGCCACCGCCGCGACCTAGGCCCCATCGCCACCAGCGCAAGGCTTCACCACCGCCTAGGCCCCATCTCCACGAGACTGTGACGACTGTATGGTCGTGAGTAGTCGCCCAAAGAGTCGGACCTTGTTCTGGTCGCCGCTGGATTTTCAACATGTTGAAAATTTTCGCCGACCTGCTGCGACTATGACGGGTGCCGGCAGCCACCGAAAAAATTGCGTAAGTGGGACGGGCACCAGTCTGTCATCTCACATTTAGTATGGTTATATATATCTATATATTTTTTTTTCTTTGCAGAGACCTGCGGTTCAATCGCATTAAGGAGATCCGTCCAGCGGCCTTTAAGAGACTGAGGAATCTGAACACTTTGTGAGTACGATGCCAGGTCCGCTTCTTAGGATCACGTTATTCTTTCCGAGTCGAAGTGCGTTAGTTACGTGAAACACAAGCATTCAAGAGTCAAGAGTGTTTTATTGTCATGTGGCCCAGGTAGAACAACGACATTCTTACTTGCTGCAGCACAACACAATATGGAAAAATAGTACTCTGTAAACAATATGGTAAATGAGTTTTAAAAAGATCAGTCTGAAGAAGTGCCGAGGCCCGAAACGTTGCCTATTTCCTTCGCTCCATAGATGCTGCCTCACCCGCTGAGTTTCTCCAGCATTTTTGTCTACCTTCGATTTTTTCCAGCATCTGCAGTTCCTTCTTAGGCAAAGTTTACAGGAGTTATGCGGGACAAGATTTTTACACAGAGAGTGGTGGGAGCTTGGAACTCACTGCCAGTGGTGGTGGAGGCAGATACGATAGTCGGGTTTAAGGAGCTTTGAGATAGGCAGGGAATGGAGGGATATGGATCATGTGCTCGGGATTCCTCCCACTTCCCAAACACATGCGGGTTTGTAGATTAATTGGCATCTATAAAAATCGCAATAACATGGAACTGCAGATGCTGGTCTATACCAAAGATAGACACAAAATGCTGGAGTAACTCAGCGGGTGTCCCTGTAGTATGTGGATAGACAAGACCCTAAGAATAAGGGGTAAGCCATTTAGAATGGAGATGAGGAAATACTTATTCACATCGAGGGTTGTAAGTCTGTGGAATTCTCTGCCTCAGAGGGCGGTGGAGGCAGGTTCTCTGGATACTTTCAAGAGAGAGCTAGATAGGGCTCTTAAAGATAGCGGAGTCAGGGGATATGGGAAGAAGGCAGGAACGGGGTACAGATTGGGGATGAGCAGCCATGATCACACTGAATGGTGCTGCTGGCTCGAAGGGCCGAATGGCCTACTCCTGCACCTATTGTCTAAATTGCCCCTAGTATGTAAGTTGTGGATGAGAAAGTGGGATAACATCGCACTAGTGTGAATGTGCGATCGACGGTCGGCGTGGACCCGGTGGGCCGAAGGGCCTGTTTCCATGTTGTACCTTTCAATTGATCCATCAAGTACAGTGTATTTCTGAACCCCTCAAACAGATTTTTCTTCCCCAAATCACCAGGCCATGTTGTGTTGTTTTTGTTACTGTTCAGAAACAGGGAAAGTGATTCAATCTTGTTTGTTAAAAATAAAGCAGGAAATGGAGATTTTTTTTGTTTATAAATCATATGTTTGCGAGGTTCATTGCTGCAGTGATCTCCAGCCAGGCAGAAAGGGGTCTTTGTTTACTGTCAGCCAAGTTGCCTGGTTGCCAAACCGTAAAACTTTTGTGAACAGAAAGAATATTCCCTTAAACAATAACATGCTTAGTTCAGAGTTTTAGCGCAAGAGATGCAACGTGGAAACCAGGCCCTTCAGCCCATCGAGTCTGCTGCCGACCAGCGATCGTCCTGTGCACAAGCATTGTCCTACACTATTCTACTCTGCTACAAACCGGCACGCCTTTGAAGTGTGGGAGGAAACCGGAGCGCCCGGAGGAAACCCACGCGGTCACAGGGAGAATGTGCTATCTCCATGCAGACTGCGCCCGTAGACGGGATCGAACCCGGGTCTCTGGCGCCTTGAGGCAACAACCCTACCGATGTACCACAATGTATTTAGATGATAGAAACTGCTTGGGACTTTGTGCATTTTAGAAGTTATTGTGGGTAGGTAGAAGGTAGACAAAAATGCTGGAGAAACTCAGCGGGTGAGGCAGCATCTATGGAGCGAAGGAATAGGCGACGTTTCGGGTCGAGACCCTTCTTCAGACTGATGTGGGGGTGGGGGGCGGGAAGAATAAAGGAAGAGGCAGAGACAGTGGGCTGCGGGAGAGCTTGGAAGGGGAGGGGAAGGAGGGAGAAAGCAAGGACTACCTGAAATTGGAGAAGTCAATGTTCATACCGCTGGGGTGTAAACTACCCAAGGTAAATATGAGGTGCTGCTCCTCCAATTTGCGGTGGTCCTCACTCTGGCCATGGAGGAGGCCCAGGACAGAAAGGTCGGATTCGGAATGGGAGGGGGAGTTGAAGTGCTGAGCCACCGGGAGATCAGGTTGATTATTGCGAACCGAGTGGAGGTGTTGGGCGAAGATACCTGTTTACACCGATGATAGACACAAACTGCTGGAGTAACAGCGGGACAGGCAGCATCTCTGTAAGAAGGAATGGATGACGTTTCGGGTCGAGACCCTTCTTCAGACGCTCTCGTCCGAGAGAGGAGGAGAACTTCCTCAAAGTAGGCATACAGTACCTTGAGGAGATTTCGCAGTGGAGCAGACGAGATGTGTAGGAAGGAACAGCAGTTGCTGGTTTATTCCGAAGATAGACACAAAATACTGGAGTAACTCAGCGGGACAGGCAGCACCTCTGGAGAGAAGGAATGGGTGACGTTTTGGGTCGAGACCCTTCTTCGGAAGAAGGGTCCCGGCCCATTCCTTCCCTCCAGAGACGCTGCTTGTCCCGCTGAGTTACTCCAGCAGTTTGTGTCTATCTCGGGGAGGGGCTGGTGCTGTACGCCACACACTGAAGCAGTTGATTCAGGATAATGGGAGTTGGCACCGAGGGCTGGCTTTGGAAGAGCTACAATGAGTAAGCAATCTTCTGTGTTTCAATGCGTTGGCACTGTGCAGTGTTTATCAGTGGGGGATATGTACAAACTTATATCATGGGGACAGGCGGGCGGGCGGCCAGTGACAGAATATGAAGTACCCGCTAATAGACAGCAGAGCAGATTAACTTTCTGAATAAACTGTGTGGGGGTAATGAACTCTTTCCCCTCCTCGACAAACAAGCACATTTCATCTTCACTTTTTTTCCAACAAAAGACATCCAGCAGGAAATAACTGTAGCTTTAACGCACAACAATAGCCTGTATGCTTCTTTCACTTGAAAGGAATAATCCCCGAGTCTGTTTACTGTTAGTAACACAATTAGTTGCTGGCACAAGGAACTGCAGACCCTGGTCTACACGAAAAGACACAAAGTGCTGGAGTAACTCAATGGGTCAGGCAGCATCTCTGGAGGACATGGATAGGTGGTGTTTCACATGGACAATAGGTGCAGGAGTAGGCCATTCGGCCCTTCGAGCCAGCGCCGCCATTCAATGTGATCATGGCTGATCATCCCCCCATCAGTACCCCGTTCCTGCCTTCTCCCCATATTCCCTGACTCCGCTATTTTTAAGAGCCCTATCTAGCTCTCTCTTGAAAGTATCCAGAGAACCTGCCTCCACCGCCCTCTGAGTTGTAAATAGGGTGATCCGGACTGACCAGCGATCCCCGCACATTAACACTACCCTGACACGCACTAGGGACAATTTTACATTTACACCAAGCCAATTAACCTACAAACTTGTACGTCTTTGGAGCGTGAAAGGAAACCAAAGATCTCAGAGAAAACCCACGCAGATCACGGGGAGAAGGTACAAACTCCGTACAGACAAGCACCCGTGGTCAGGATTGAACCCGGGTCTCTGGCGCCGTGAGGCAGCAACTCTACTGCTGCGCCACCGTGCTGCTTGAATTCTGAGTCAATGCTGATCCGATTGGATCAGGGATTGAGCAGAACTCTGGCACGAAGTGAGTTAAGTTGGTTGAATTTTTTTATTTGGTTTCCCTCGGGGCGAGAGGGTTCTGGATTTTGGGTTTGACGCCAGGGGCTGAAGCAGGAGTAATCGGCGCGGTGCTGAGCAGGCGCTGAAATGTTAACAGTGCAACTGGTGGGTGACCACGCAGGAAAGGTCCTTGGCAGGCCAGGGAATGTTGCAGAAACATATGGTCAAACAAACCTGGCAAACCGCAGCGAGCTGTCAGTCGATCCAAGAAAATGGCATCATCACTTTGCAAAACGGCAAAAAAAGAAAAATCATTGAATAAGCATTACGCAACCTTTTTAAAATTTATTTCACTCCCTTTCAGTTACATTTAAAAAAAGAGCCAATCTGAGTTGAAATTTTTTAATGTAGACGCAAAGAACTGCAGATGCTGGTTTACCAAAAAAAAAAGACACAGAGTGCTGGAGTAACTCAGCGGGTCAGGCAGCATCTGTGGAGAAAAGGGATAGGCAGCATTTTGGGACAAAGTCTAGTAAGTGATAGGTGGATACAGATGAGAGAGGATTTTGTTTGGCAAGAAATGGGTGGTTTTCACATTTGGGTCTTTTTTCTCCTTGTCTCGTTGCCTCACACTATTTGTCTTTTAATCTCTGGCCTTTGTCCACCCATCTCACAATTAACCCCCCCCCCCCCTCCCCCCCAACTCCCCCCTCACTTGTATCTGCCTTTTACTTTATTAAATTTAAAAAACCCCACCAACTTCTGCAGTAGGAATTGCAGATGCAGCTTCTGAAAATCGACAAATAACTCAGTAGGTCAAGCAGCATCTCTGAAGAACATGGGTTAGTCCAGCACTTTGTGTCTGTTTTTGTGTCTACCCATGTTCTCCAGAGATGCTGCCTGACCTGCTGCAGTTACTCCAGCACTTTCTGGGGGGGTTTTTTTGTGAACCTGCGTCTACAGTTCACAAGTTATAGGAGTAGAATTAGGCCATTCGGCCCATCGAGTCTGCTCCGCCATTCAATCATGGCTGATCTCTGCCTCCTAATCCCATTTTCCTGCCATCTCCCCATAACATGTATGTATATATTTATACAATGGTATATGGACACACTGATCTGTTCTGTATTCATGCCTTCTATATTCTGTTGTGCTGAAGCAAAGCAAGAATTTCAATGTCCTATCTGGGACACATGACAATAAATTCTCTTGAATCTTGAATCCTTGACACCCATTCTAATCACCAATTTGTCTATCTCTGCCTTAAACGTAGCCACTGACTTGTGTCGAAAGAGGCACTTGCCAGGATTTGTACCCCCTTCTTACAAAATTCTTAAGGGGTTGGACAGGCTAGATGCAGGAAGATTGCTCCCGATGTTGGGGAAGTCAAGGACAAGGGGTCACAGCTTAAGGATAAGGGGGAAATCCTTTAAAACCGAGATGAGAAGAACTTTTTTCACACAGAGAATGGTGAATCTCTGGAACTCCCTGCCACAGAGGGTAGTCGAGGCCAGTTCATTGGCTATATTTAAGAGGGAGTTAGATGTGGCCCTTGTGGCTAAGGGGATCAGAGGGTATGGAGAGAAGGCAGGTACGGGATACTGAGTTGGATGATCAGCCATGATCATATTGAATGGCGGTGCAGGCTCGAAGGGCCGAATGGCCTACTCCTGCACCTAATTTCTATGTTTCTATGTTTCTATGTTTCACCTCGCTTCCAGCTTTCTCCTCCTCTACTCAGTCTGAAGAAGGGTCCCGACCCGAAACCTCACCTATCCATGCTCCCCTAGAGATGCTGCCTGACCCGCTGAGTTACTGACATTTTTTTAAAGCCTGTCTAGAATATATTTGTCCAGAACTGTTCTTGATTGTGCAAGATGATGATGGGAGGGAGGGAGAAATACGGGTTGGGGAAAAGTTAATTCTCTCGACTTTAAATCAAAAATAATTTCCCTTTATGGCCATTCTTTAGGGAGCAGATTAAACAGAGTGTGTTCTTTGTATTCTGGTGAAAAGTTGGCAATTATAAATTTCCCATGAAATAACTGGCATGCGATAGCAAATTCTACTTGGTCAGTTGCCAGGGCGAAGTGTGATTTGTGGATATGTTAAAATATCATGAGAGGTGGGGTACAATAGCCAAATGCTTTCTTTTTATTTTAACACTTTAGCAGAAGATTTAATTGTTTTTTTTTAATTATTATTTTGTATTAAATAAATCGACACAAAAATGGAAAAAAGACATGTTAGTAAGAAACACTCAAATAATACACAAAAGAAAAATACTAAAATATACAGAAACGTAAAATAAATAGGAATAATAAAAAAGAAATTTAAAAGAAATTATTTAAAAAAAGATTTACCTGATAGCATCCATCAAAAAAAAAATTCACGTTTTTTTTTTGTGTCGATCCAACATTTTAAAAAGTTGTATAAATATCACTGTTCCGACAGCAATGGCCCAGCGTGGACACTGTCAATGGAAGGCTTGTTTTGCTTCAAGCTACATGCAGCGTTTAGGATGTTATTACATTATTTGCCGCTGAAAGCTTTGAGTTTGTCATCGCTTGGGTTCCCGATGCTGAAACGTCTCAGTTTAATGGTAATGGGTTTCAGATGTTTAATGGGCCCTGGAAGAAAAAAAAACAACTTGCCTCGCAGCACCAGAGACCCAGGTTGGATCCAGACCACGGGCGCTGTCGGTGTGGAGTTCGCCCTTGCGCTGCTCGTAAAATGTCACTGTAGAATCGAGCCCCGTTGTTTGGAGCGCGTTCTCCCCCGTGACCTGCGTGGGTTTCCTCCGGGTGCTCCGGTCTCCTCCCACATCCCATAAGACGTGCTTAAGAAAGAACTGCAGATGCTGGGAAAATCGAAGGTAGACAAAAATGCTGGAGAAACTCAGCGGGCGAGGCAGCATCTATGGAGCGAAGGAATAGGTGACGAAACGTCACCTATTCCTTCGCTCCATAGATGCTGCCTCACCCGCTGAGTTCCTCCAGCATTTTTGTCTACCTCCCAAAGACGTGTGGGTTGTAGGTTTATGGCCCTCTGTGAATTGCCCTCGGTGTGTCGGGAGTGGATGAGAAGCTGGGATAACACAGAACTGGTGTGAGCGGATGATCGATGGGCAACAGGGACTCGGTGGGCCGAAGGGCCTGTTTCCATGCTGTATCTCTCAATCAATCAATCAATCAATAACATTATTTCTGCAGTGTATAATAGTAATTATTTAAAACAACCTTCAAGATGAAATTACTGATAGTTTTCCCATGTGAAGTTCAATTGTGGAGAAAGCTTGAAATATGTGTTCTGATTTATTAACAAAAGACACCAGCCCTTTCATTACTACCAGGAGATGAGTAATTTTTCTTCTTCGTAAATTCAAAAAAATCTGCACCAAGTACCATTAAAATCATAATTGAGTGTGAAATATTTCTCTCCAGAGGAAACATTAAAATGTTTCGAAACACAAAGATTTTAGATACGGCACGGTGGCACAGCGGTAGAGTTGCTGCCTCACAGCGCCAGAGACCCCGGTTCGAACCTGACTCTGGGTGCTGCCTGCCAGGAGTTTGTAAGACCCTGCGACCACGTGGGTTTTCTCCAGGTGCTCCGGTTTCCTCTCACATTCCAAAGACGTACGGGTTTGTAGGTTGACAATTGGCTTCTGTAATATCGTTTCTGGTGTGTCGGATAGAATGAGTGTGTGAGTGGCCGCGCATTCGATGGGCTGAAGGGCCTGTCCCATGCTGTATCTCGAAACCAAACGGAAATTACAAACCTGTCATAGAGGGGTAAAGTTGTGCAGAACGGACACGGGCCATTCGGCCCATCTTGACCTGTCCCGGTCCTGGTGCTTAGGACTACTACACGCTCTTGGCATCCCAATGACTTGCTGGTTGGCAGTTGGATTGTCCAGCGAAAATGGCTCTTTGTGGGTCAAGTCTTAAGAGTTGATGGGAACGTTAGAAAAATAAATAGCAGGGATTAGTGTAAATGGATGCATTAAATTTAGCACAAACTCTATGGGCCAAAGGCCCTGAACCTGTGTCATGTGATTCTATGACTTGTCGACGAACTCATCTCAAATGTATGGACACAAAAAAGAAAAAAAATTCTGATAACTAACCTTAATTTATGATTACATTTTACAATAGACAATAGGTGCAGGAGTAGGCCATTTGGCCCTTCGAGCCAGCACCGCCATTCAATGTGATCATGGCTGATCATCCCCAATCAGTACCCCGTTCCTGCCTTCTCCCCGTATCTCCTGACTCCGCTATCATATTAACTTTGCTCATCTTGACCTACCTGAGTTTAATATCCTCTGCTTGACAATTGTGTCATAATTTGTAATAAAGATTTCTTTCAAATTTCAGTTCCCTTGCCAATTCCGGTAACAAAAGGCCTTTAAACTTTGTGTCAATGAGACTTTTCGGGGTCGCTACGATCTTACTCCATCTTTTTTACTTGTTCCTCTTCCAAAAAGACTTCTTTCATCTACTTTCCTCTTAATTAAACCTCCTCAACTTTGCCCAAACTGCTGAGCAGTATCTTTAGTCTTCGTTTTCACCTTATAGAGGTGTATAAAACCATGAGAGGAAAAGATCGGGTAGATGCACAGAGTCTCTTGCCCAGAGTAGGTGAATCGAGGAGCATAGGACATAGGTTTAAGGTGACTGGGTAAAGATTTAGTAGGAATCTGTGGTGTTTAAGAATGAACTGCAGATGCTGGAAAAATCGAAGGTAGATAAAAATGCTGGAGAATCTCAGCGGGTGAGGCAGCATCTATGGAGCGAAGGAATAGGCAACGTTCTTCGAAGGGTCTCGACCAGAAACGTCGCCTATTCCTTCGCTCCATAGATGCTGCCTCACCCGCTGAGTTTCTCCAGCATTTTTGCCTACCACAGGAATCTGTGGGGTAACTCTTTCACACAACAGCTGCGAAAGAAGTAGTTGAGGCTGGGACTATCCCAACGTTTAAGAAACAGTTAGACAGGTACATGGATTGGACAGGTTTGGAAGGATATGGACCAAACGCAGGCTGGTGGACCAAGTGTAGATGGGTTATGTTGGCTGGTGTGGGCAATTTGGGCTGAACTTACTTAGACTTAGACCCTTTATTTGTCATTCAGACCTTTCGGTCTGAACGAAATGTCGTTGCCTGAAGGGCCTGTTTCCACGCTATATCACTCTATTTACCCCATACACCCCTGCAACTATTCAAATCTCTTTGTCCCTCTGGTCTTCAATGCCGATGGTCTCCAAACGCCTCCAGCAAACTCTCACAGTTTACGGATAAAGGGGAAATCCTTTAGGACAGAGATGAGAAAAACATTTTTCACACAGAGAGTGGTGAATCTGTGGAATTCTCTGCCACAGAAGGTAGTTGAGGCCAGTTCATTGGCTATATTTAAGAGGGAGTTAGATGTGGCCCTTGTGGCTAAAGGGATCAGGGGTTATGGAGAGAAGGCAGGTACAGGATACTGAGTTGGATGATCAGCCATGATCATATTGAATGGCGGTGCAGGCTCGAAGGGCCGAATGGCCTACTCCTGCACCTATTTTCTATGTTTCTATGTTTCCACTGATCCCGAAACTATCACTGTATGTCGTTGTCACTTGCGGGTGGAGCACCAAAGCGAATTCCTTGTATGTGAACCCGAAACGTCGCCCGTCCATTCTTTCCACACATACTGTCTGACTCACTGAGTTCCTCCAGCATTCTGTGTTTTGCTCAAGATTCTCGCACTTGCAGCCTCTTGCGTCTCCACATTCTTCTCTGAATGATTCATAAGCCAGAACTTTTTCCAAATGTGGTCGAGGCTGCATTTGGTGAAGAGTTTTACTGGGGAGGCGTTTGAACATGACGGTAAAGCCAAACAGTTCACCGCTTGTGAGACCCCAGGAACTGCAGATGCTGGGATCTTGTGTCATTTGACTTGGACTCAAAAGTACTGGAGTAACTCAGCGGGTCAAGCAGCGACTCTGGACAGGCAACAATTCGGGCCGAGACCCTTCTGCAGACAAATTTGTTAACAGCATTTGAATTTGGCAGAGATTGCGAGGATAAGTCCCTAGCGAACTGGATGATGCGAGATTAACATTGCAACTTTTCGAGTGAGGACTTGGCACTTATGGGTCAGTGCAAAATGTGAGCGAAATATATTTGAGGAATTTAAGACATTTTTGTCATCCCATTTCAGGAAATAGAGGAGATCTGAGTGGGATTATGTTCTGATTTATCAGCATTTTAACTGATGTGAAAACTATCCCAGTAGATTTTTGACTTTTACATGTTTCATTTTTGGCACAGTCCCGACAAAGTTGTCATCTAGGTTTTAGATCATCACTTTAAAGGGCCAGTCCCACGTGGCGATTTTTTTCGGCGACTGCCGGTGTCATATCAGGGTCGCCAAAAGATTTTGAATTTTTCAAAACCCAGCAGCGACAAAAAAAATGTTACGACACTTGGAAAAACACCGCGCGTCGAAACGTCATCATGCCGCATCATGTCGTCAATGATGCCGCCAGTCGCCGAAAAAATCGCCAAGTGGGACGGGCCCATAACAACTCCGTTTGTGATAGATTAGCATCACAGTGGGGCAGAATGATGAACACTGTGTCGTGGATAGATCAGCATGGATTTTTCCTTTTAATCCCTCAATAATATCCCGTTGTATGTGCAGCTTCTTAGCGATCAGGAAATAATAATTGCTTGACATTCAAGGTTTTTCCAGAATCAGGAGTGTTTGTCGTATGTGGTGACAAATGAACAAATAGATTCTCAAATGCTGCAGCATAACAGGCTTGTGAACACTGCACTCATTAGATAATATTTAATAACCAACAAATTAATAACCATAAATTTAATAAACAAAAAATTCTCCATTTCTTTCGAGTCCATCTTGTTACAAATGTCGACATCGCTGTCATCGCCCGTCCTGAAAAGGACGCAAGCCTCCGGAGACAATCAGTGGGGAGCCATCACTTGTCGCAGTAGATGATGGTGGTAGCAGAATTAGCTCAGGATACTTCCTGTTTCCAGCCCCAGCGATGTGGACGCTTCTGCTATGGGGACAACAACAAATTAATAACCAACTAAACTGTGCAGCTGGTAGAACTGCTTCCTCACTGCGCCAGAGATACGGGTTCGATCCTGACCTCGGGAGCTGTTCGGTGTGGAGTTCGCACGTTCTCCCTGTGACAGCATGGATTTCCTCCAGGTGCTCCGGTCTCCTCCCACATCCCAAAGAAGTGCGGGTTTGTAGGTTAATTAGCCCTCTGTGAATTACCCCTTAGTGTGTAGGGAGTGGATACGAAAGTAGGATAACATGGAACTAGTGTGAATGGTCCACATAGACTCAATGGGCCAACGGGCCTGTTTCCATGATGTTCCCTCAAACTAAATAACACCAGTGCCATGAAGCCAAGACGATGCAGAGTTCAGTCTATGCAACAAAACCAAAGACAACATGTTTTCACTTTCCTTGTAGAACTTGCATTTTAAAGAATTACAAAATCTCTTGTGTAGGAAGGAACTGCAGATGCTGGTTTAAATCAAAGATAGACACAACATGCTGGAGTAACTCAACGGGACAGGCAGCATCTCTGGAGAGAAGGAATGGGTGACGTTTTGGGTCAAGACCCTTCTCCCCATAACTCCTGACACCTGGACTAATCAAGAATCTATCTATCTTTGCCTTAAAAATATCCATTGGCTTGGCCTCCACCGCCTTCTGTGCATTAAATGTTATTCACGTTAGTCTTTTATCATTCATCTGTGTACTGTGAATGGCTCGAATGTAATCATGTTTTGTCTTTCTGCCAGAGATGGATAGATTCTTGATTAGTGCGGGTGTCAGGGGTTATGGGGAGAAGGCAGGAGAATGGGGTTAGGAGGGAGAGATAGACCAGCCATGATTGAATTGCGGAGGAGACTTGATGGGCCGAATGGCCTAATTCTATTCCCATCACTTTTGATAGGAGAAGAATCAATAGTGTTTTATTATTAATGTTTACATAGATACATAGATACATAGAAATTAGGTGCAGGAGTAGGCCATTCGGCCCTTCGAGCCTGCACCGCCATTCAATATGATCATGGCTGATCATCCAACTCAGTATCCCGTACCTGCCTTCTCTCCATACCCCCTGATCCCTTTACGTTTTATGTGTCATTCCTAACTGCCACTGTATGTCGTTGTCACTTGCGGGCGGAGCACCAAAGCAAATTCCTTGTATGTGAATACTTGGCCAACAAACTAATTCATTCATGACCTTATGACTGGTTAGCACGCAACAAAAGCTTTTCACTGTACCTCGGTACACATGACAATAAACTGAACTAATCTAAAACTAAACTAAACATGAAACCTTCAGTGTGCACAAGTTTTTTTTGATGCATTCATTCATTCACTGACTCCTTCTGTCTCGTCAGGTTACTCAACAATAACCAAATTAAAGGGATTCCACGGAGGGCCTTTGAGGAATTGGAAAACCTGAAATATCTGTGAGTATAAATCAACAAACACCCAGACAATATTGACTGCGTTAGAGTATAGAAGTTGGGAGGTCATGTTGCAGTTGTGTGAGACTGCATTTATAATATTGTGTTCAGTTCTGGGCACCATGTGATAGGAAAGATATTGTCAAGCTTGAAAGAGTTCAGAAAAGATTTACGAGGATGGTGCCAGGATTAGGAGGTGTGAGCTATAAGGAGAGGTTGAGTAGGCTGGGTCTCTATTCCAAGGAGCGTAGGAGGATGAGGGGAGATCTTATCGAAGTATAGAAAACCATGAGAGGAATAGATCGGGTAGATGCACAGAGACTTTTACCCAGAGCAGGGGAATCGAGGACCAGAGGACATAGTTTCCAGGTGAAGGGGAAAAGATTTAATAGGAATCTGAGGGGTAACATTTTGTGGGGTGTATGGAATGAGCTGCCAGAGGAGGTAGTTGAGGCTGGGACTGTCCCATCATTTAAGAAAGAGTTGGACAGGTACATGGATAGGACAGGTTTGGAGGGTTCTGGACCAAGCGCAGGCAAGTGGAACTAAGGGTAGCTGGGACATTGTTGGCCAGTGTGGGCAAGTTGGGCCGAAGGGCCTGTTTCCACGTTGTATCACTCTATGACTCCAATTAGTCGACACCATTTGGTTCAATTCCATCTGGCCACACATTGATTTATGAAATGAGCATTGAGTGGGATTAATTTGTTAATTTGCTGTAGGATGATGTTATTCCCAGTCAGTAACTCGCAACACAAGTATTTCATTGACGAGCATCGGATCCGTGTACTGACTAAATGCGGATAATGCAACACAGCTGCTTGGTTGGATGGCCACATTTCTAAACAATTTGCAGAAGTGCATCATTCTAAAAAATGTTACCAGATGAATTTACAATCTCCAGATGGGTAATTTATCCTCCATGAGCTTCAAGTCTTATGTATTTCTGAATTATGGGCGGCTTATTGGTGGAGTCCACATCTCACAGTGCCAGAGACCCGGGTTCGATCCTGACCTTGGGTGCCGTCTGGATGGAGTTTGCACGTTCTCCCTGTGACCGCGTGGGTTTTCTCCAGGTGTTCCGGTTTCCTCCCACAATCCATAGACAATAGGTGCAGGAGTAGGCCATTCGGCCCTTCGAGCCAGCACCGCCATTCAATGTGATCATGGCTGATCATCCCCAATCAGTACCCCGTTCCTGCCTTCTCCCCATATCTCCTGACTCCGCTATTTTTAAGAGCCCTATCTAGCTCTTAACGTACGGGTTTGTAAGTTAATTGGCGCTGGAAAATTTGTAAATTGTCCCTAGCGTGTGTGTAGGATAGTAGTTGGTATACAGGGTGATCGCTGGTCTGCGCGACTTGGTGGGCTGAAGGGCCTGTTTCTATGTTCCACTGTTCCATATGAATTCGCATTGGGGGTAAAAGTGGGCACTATTTCACTGTGACCACTGAGCTAAATGTGACTTGGTAAACTCTTCGAGCATGTTGTCTACCACTGGTTATGTCTGTGACAGAGTGCTGAGCAATGTGTGGTGGTTTCACAACATTTTCCAAAGTGTCATTGACTCTTCTGTCAAAGATGGGGTTAGTTATCCATAAGTTCAGAAGTGATAGGAGCAGAGTTAGGCCATTCGGCCCATCAAGTTTACTCCGCCATTCAATCATGGCATATAATCTATCTCTCCCTCTTAACCCCATTCACCCCCACCATCCCTGACGCCCTTGCTAATCCAGAATCTATGCTAAATCTATGCAGAATCTCTGCTAAAAAAAATATCCTTTGACCTGGCCTCCACAGCCTTCTGCGGTAAAGAAATCCCGAGCTTCACCTCCTTATTGATCCCAATGTTAAAATGCTACCAATTGTTAATGATTTTACAAGCATCTTGGCTTGTAACTAGTGTGACAGATAACCAGGTAAACAGTGGCGCATTGTTTTACCAATGTCTCTCCATGTCTCTGCAGCTACCTGTACAAAAATGAAATCCAGACAATCCAAAAACAAGCCTTCAAAGGGTTGGTCTCCCTGGAACAGCTGTAAGTTTATCTTATCATTTTGTGTAATTAAAAAACGAAAATATCATTTGCTGATTTCCATTGTGCCATGCCGTAGTGTATGCAAGGTAAAATATTTGGTTTTATTCCTCCATACCGCGACAGATCTAATATACCAAAGATTTATCTATGGTTGTTTGGTTAAAATAAATCTCATTTATAGGAAATAAACTAACTGTCCCCAGTCACGTTACCGATCACTATTATTGGGTCTGACGTTTAGTTTAGAGATACAATGAGGTCAGGATCGAACCCTGGCCTCTGGCGCTGTGAGGCTGTAGCTCTACCACTGTGCCACCGTGCCTACCCTAGTTCAAGCAGAGCCTGTTTCCGCGCTGTATCTCTAAACTAAACTAATGTTGTCTACAGGTAGACAAAAACGCTAGAGAAACTCAGCGGGTGAGGCATCATCTATGGAACGGAGGAAATAGGCAACGTTTCGGGTCGAGACCCTTCTTCAGACTGATGTGGGGGGGGGGGAAGGCAGGAAAAAGAAAGGAAGAGGCGGAGACAGTGGGCTGTGGGAGAGCTGGGAAGGGGTGGGGAAGGAGCAAGGACTACCTGAAATTGGAGAAGTCAATGTTCATACCGCTGGGGTGTAAACTACCCAAGCAAAATATGAGGTGCTGCTCCTCCAATTTGCGGTGGGACTCACTCTGGCCATGGAGGAGGCCCAGGACAGAAAAGTTGTCAACATGTCACCTTGTTTGCTAACTTCTCTTAATCAAATGTTTTGTTTTTTATCCCAACAGGTACCTTCACTTCAATAATATAGAAGTGTTAGAATCTGAAACATTTAGTGATCTTCCGAAACTTGAGCGTTTGTACGTACACGTTTTGTGACTTTTACTGCATGTTTTTCAAAGATAATCATTTTAATCCACCTGTTTCCAGCAGCATTTTCTCCAGTTTTTTCTCATATTCTTCAGCCTGTGATCATGGACTCACACAGCACGGAAATAGCCCCTTCAGACCAAGTCCTCCAAGCTGACAAAAAATGCCCCATCTAGTCCCGGTTCCTGAGTTTGATCCAGATCCGCCTGCATCTTGCATCTACCCTGTCCAAATGTCTTTCCAATGCCGTTATTGTACCTACCTCAACTAATTCCTCTGGCAGCTCGTTCCATATACCCACCACCCTCTGGGTGGAAAAAGTTGCCCCTCAGGTTCCTATTCAATCTTTCCCCTCTCACCTGAAACCTATTTCCGCTACTCTGGGATAAAGACAGTGCATTCACTCTATCTATTCCCCTCATGATCTTATACACCTCTATACGATCACCCCTCATCCTCCTGCGCTCCAGGGAATAGAGTCCCAGCCTGCTCAACCTCTCCCTATAGTTCAACCCCTCGAGTCCTGGCAACACCCTCGTGAGTCTTTTCTTATCCCTTTCCAGCTTGAAGGCATCTTTCCCTCAAGTCCTGGCGACATCCTTGTAAATCTTTTCTGTGCCATTTCCACCTTTAGATGTTGGATTTACATAGATCACGCTGTATGTTGTTAGAAATCTACTCTTAGCCATTTTGTCGTAGAAATAACCCGACTCAAAGGTTTCTATCATTGGCATGCAAACAGAGTGGGGCATGTGTGTACCTGTTTGATTGTTGTGTACGAGAGGGCAATGGGATGAAGTCCCAGTTTCTTCAGCGCAAACTCTCGAATGATGCTCCATTAATGTACAAAGGGGGAGCTATATTATTGGAAGTACAGACTCTCAGATGAGCTCATCTCATTTTTGGCTGAAAGTAACAAACCCACCTCCATTTTCCGGCCCTCCCCATCTCAGAGCCTTTCTGGGTCGTCCGTGTTGCTGGACCAACAGAGGTCACGGCCTCCGAGAGGAGTCCATCGGTGCCAGAATGTCCCGCCAAGGCCGCTGAGGGGCCGTGATACCGGTCAACCTGGGAGATTTGGCTGTGGGAACGGATCTGCCGGCTCGGCCCGGGCCGGAGTTCCAGAGCCCCGGCCACAGGGAGGCAAATTCCACCCGCCGATCGGCCGCGGAAGTCCCGATGAGGCCGAGATCGGCCGCCTCACCCGGCCTAGGGGACACATTTTCAGGGGGACTTCTGGGGTGGATTTCAAGTGCGCTCTCGTAATTCTGTCCGGATTAAAGGAGGTGCCGGTCCACGAGTCGCCGGTAAATCGGTGGTGGGCCTGTACCGTATTATTTCCAAATATTTAACCGGGCATTGTTTATCACCGCAACCAACTTCACTAATAACCTGCCGCTTGTGTGAGTTTATCGTGCACAGGTTAATATTACAACATTGACGGCTCTAACTAACAACAGCTTTTCACTGTACCTCGGTACACGTGACAATAAACTAAGCTGAACTGAACCGGTCCATTAGCTTGTCAAATGGTTTAGGGTGCCCTAAAAACGTGTGGGAAACTTTCTTGGAGAGCACGGCTAGAGTACGTAACTCTGGGTGACACCAACATATTCAATCCTTCTGAACATTGTCACCTTTTCAATGTCGCAAAATTAACTACATTTTTTAAACTAATTTTTTTATTGAAATGTTGTAGATTTTTGCACAACAATCGACTTTCCAGAATCCATCCAGGGACCTTCAACCAACTTGAATCACTCAAGCGACTGTGAGTAACAAAATCTCTGGAAATATGAATAAATGAATAAGTTTATTGGCCAAGTATTCACATACAAGGAATTTGCCTTGGTGCTCCGCCCACAAGTGACAACATTGCATACAGTGACAGTTAGGAATGGCACATAAAACATTGATAATAAAACATTATCGATTAAACAAATACCATCTTAATGAGAGTAGGCTTAGATACAGCATGGAAACAGGCCCTTCAGCCCACTGAGTCCATGTCGACCATCGATCACCCGTTCACACTAGAGTTTGTTATCCCACTTTCTCATCCACTCCCGACACGCCAGGGGCAATTTACAGAGGGCCGATTAACCTAGTAAATGGACAACAGAAAGATATGTTTATTCATTAAATATGTAAAACTATATTCTAACCAAACTATGGCACCAATCGGCCTCTGTGAATCGTAAGAAGCCGATTTTACAGAAGCCAATTTACCTACAAACCCACACGTCTTTGGAGCGGAGGAGGAGACACAAGCAGACAAGGGGAGAACGTGCAAACTCCACACAGACAGCACCCGAGATCTACGGTGCTGTGAGGCAGTGGCTCAACCGACTGCGCCACCGTGCCACACATTTCTGATCAAAGTTAATCAAACAAAACCATTACCTTAGTTTACTCTCCACAGATGAGCCCTGACTTTCTGTGTGTTTCTAACATAACTCAGCTGGCATTGCAGAGATGAGCTGCTTCTAGTTTAAGACAATAGACAGTAGGTGCAGGAGTAGGCCATTCGGCCCTTCGAGCCAGCACCGCCATTCAATGTGATCATGGCTGATCATCCCCAATCAGTACCCCATTCCTGCCTTCTCCCCATATCCCTTGACTCCGCTATCTTTAAGAGCCCTATCTAGATCTCTCTTGAAAGTATCCAGAGAACAGGCCTCCACTGTCCTCTGAGGCAGAGAATTCCACAGATTCACATCTCTCTGGGTTAAAAAGTGTTTCCTCATCGCCATTCTAAATGGCTTACCCCTTATTCTTAAACTGTGGCCCCTGGTTCTGGACTCCCCCAACATCGGGAACATATTTCCTGCCTCTAGCGTGTCCAAACCCTTAATAGTCTTATATGTTTCAGAGAATTGCTAAGGACAAACTGCACCCCCTCCACATACACCTGCATCTCCTGCCATCAGGCAAGAGATATCGCAGCATCAAAGCCCGGACTACAAGACTGCTAAACAGCTTCCTGCCACAGGCTGTGAGGCTGCTAAACAGTCACTCTGTACTCACAGTCACCTGATTCTGCGGCTTGGCACGGACACTTTAATAACTGGCACTGGCCCCTCAAATCAGCTGCCCCGGACATTTTTATGATTGGTTTTACTGTATTTTAACGTTGTTGTTTTACCTGCTTTTAACTATTTATTTATACTGTTCCATCAGTGTTATTATGTGTGAAATGTTTTAAATTTCACGTGCGATGCTCCGGTATCCCCTGGGAAACGTCTTTTCATTTTGCACTGTACAACTGTTGCTTGCAAGATGACAATAACGGTTGATTGATTGATTGATTGAAGAATCCCTCTCATCCTTCTAAACTCCAGAGTGTACAAGCCCAGCCGCTCCATTCTCTCAGCATATGACAGCCCCGCCATCCCGGGAATTAACCTTGTGAACCTACGCTGCACTCCCTCAATAGCAAGAATGTCCTTCCTCAAATTCGGGGACCAAAACTGCACACAATTGTTTAATTGTTTAATATGCACTTGTCAAGCACTACCTCTTGGGGAGTAACTGAATGTGGGCCAGGCAGCATCTATGGAGATGGGATGCTACATTTGAAGAAGGGTCTCGGCCCAAAACGTAACCGCATCCTTCACTCCAGAGATGCTGCCTGTCCCGCTGAGTTACTCCAGCACTTTGTGTCTATCTTCGGTGTAAGCCAGCCAGTAGGGCAGTCACGGTGGTGCAGCGGTAGAGTCGCTGCCTTACAGCGAATGTAGCGCCGGAGACCCGGGTTCGATCACGACTAAGGGTGCTGTCTGTACGGAGTTTGCACGTTCTCCCCGTGACCTACGTGGTTTTTCTCCGAGCTCTTTGGTTTCCTCCCACACTCCAAAGACGTGCAGGCTTTAGGTTAATTGGCTTAGTAAATGTAAAAATTGTCCCTAGTGGGTGTAAGATAGTGTTAATGTGCGGGGATTGCTGGTCGGCGTGGACCCGGTGGGCTGAAGGGCCTGTTTACGCGCTGGATCTCTAAACCTAAACCTAAATCTGCAGTTCATTTCCATATAACCATATAACCATATAACAATTACAGCACGGAAACAGGCCATCTTGGCCCTACAAGTCCGTGCCGAACAACTTTTTTCCCTTAGTCCCACCTGCCTGCACTCATACCATAACCCTCCATTCCCTTCTCATCCATATGCCTATCCAATTTATTTTTAAATGATACCAACGAACCTGCCGCCACCACTTCCACTGGAAGCTCATCCCACACCGCTACCACTCTCTGAGTAAAGAAGTTCCCCCTCATGTTACCCCTAAACTTCTGTCCCTTAATTCTGAAGTCATGTCCTCTTGTTTGAATCTTCCCTATTCTCAAAGGGAAAAGCTTGATCACATCAATTCTGTCTATCCCTCTCATCATTTTAAAGACCTCTGTCAAGTCCCCCCTTAACCTTCTGCGCTCCAGAGAATAAAGACCTAACTTATTCAACCTATCTCTGTAACTTAGTTGTTGAAACCCAGGCAACATTCTAGTAAATCTCCTCTGTACTCTCTCTATTTTGTTGACATCCTTCCTATAATTGGGCGACCAAAATTGTACACCATACTCCAGATTTGGTCTCACCAATGCCTTGTACAATTTTAACATTACATCCCAGCTTTCCGACGCGGCCTCTTAAGGCCTGGGATCACTGTGGCTCCAGCCTTGAAGATCAATAGACTGATAAAGCCATAATACACTTCAGTGATCTAAATGGGACAACCAGTTTCTCCATCCTTTTGGAGAATGTTAATATGACTCCGATCATAATACAACACCAATATTGTCAGGATATTGTCACAATATGATTATTGGTAATCATCTCAAGAGTCGTTCAAATCGTGGATTTGTTAGTTAAAAGTACCTTTAATAATAATAATAATAATAACTTTATTTATAGAGCACTTTAAAAACAACCACTGTTGCAACAAAGTGCTGTACATGACTAATCATGAAAAAAAAAAAAAAAACATTAAGTGTCCTTGCTAGCTGCAGCTTTACACACTGGTTAACACAAACACAGCAGTTAAATATAATTAAGAAGGAACTGCAGATGCTGGAAAAATCGAAGGTAGACAAAAATGCTGGAGATTAGATTAGATTAGATTATACCTTTAATAATCCTTTTCAGGAAATTACAGTGCCACGACAGCTTCAAGACAAACATAACACCACACATTTCCTTAAATTGCTTCCATACTTAACAAGTTAAAATACGTTAAAATACAAGTTAAAATACAATTAATTTTAAAAAAGTGCAATTATTTATGCGCATTATAAAGTCTTATAGCAGCTGGTAAACAGGACTTCCTGTATCTCTCCGTTTTGCACATTGGTGCAATCAGCCTCTGACTGAAGATGCTGCTCTTGATCACCTTCAGGGCATGGAGTGGGTGAGTGGGGTTTGTCATTATAGAACCTAGTTATTTAGAGTTCTGGCCTCTGCCACCTGCTGGACCGTTCGTTGCTCAGCCCCGACCACTGAGCCGGCCTTCCTGATTAGTTTGTCCAGTCTGTTTTTATCCGCTATACGGGCGCCATCTCCCCAACAGGCCACAGCAAAAAACAGAGCACTGGCCACCACTGAATGGTAGACACTGCACAGTAGGGGTTGGCAGATATTAAATGACCTCAGCCTCCTTAAAAAATACAGTCGGCTTTGTCCCTTCCTGTACACCGCCTCCATATGACACTTCCAGTTCAGCTCACTGTCAAGCTGCACTCCAAGGTACCTGTGATTAGCGACCACCTCCACCTCAGTGCCCTTAATGGTGATCGGCGTTGCTTGAGTCCTCCTCCTCCCCCTCCTGAAGTCCACAACTATCTCCTTTGTTTTTTTGGTGTTAAGATGGAGGTTATTGTGTGCACTCCACTCCACAAAGTTACTTATTATGTCTCTGTATTCCTCCTCATTGCCCCCTTTAATGAGGCCGACAACAGCTGTATCATCCGAAAACTTCTGCAAAAAGCAGCTGTTGGTGTTACATTGGAGATCCGCTGTGTAGATGGTAAACAGGAACGGAGCCAGCACAGTTCCTTGTGGAGCCCCTGTGCTGCTCAAGATGGTGCCCGAGACACTGTTCTGTAGGCGCACGTACTGTGGTCTGAGGGAAAGGTAATCCAAACACCACAGTACCAGTGATGGATCCACTTTCATCTTCTCCATCTTCTCCCCTAGCAGTCGGGGCTGAATTGTGTTGAAGGCGCTTGAAAAGTCAAAAAAAGTAATCCTTACAGATGCATCAGTAGTGTCCAAATGTGTGTACACCCTCTGCAGCATGTAAATGAGGGCATCATCGACACTGATGTTAGGCTGATATGCAAACTGCAAAGGATCCATGTGATTTGACACACTAGTCCTGATGTAGGAAAGGACAAGTCTCTCAAATGTCTTCATTATATGTGAAGTGAGCGCTACTGGTCTGTAGTCATTGTAGAGAGTGGGATGGGTCTTCTTTGGAACAGGTACCAGGCAAGATGTTTTCCACAGCCTTGGAACCCTCTGTAGATGCTGCCTCACCCGCCGAGTTTCTCCAGCATTTTTGTCTACCTGCAGTTAAATATACAATCATTACAGAACAGTTACAGACACATGAATGGACTCTTCTGCCCACAATGTTGATACCAAAAATGATGGCGTCAAACTGATTTAATCTGTCTGCAGGACTATCATATGAAGAAAGACTGGATAGACTCGGCTTGTACTCGCTAGAATTTAGAAGATTGAGGGGGGATCTATTAAAAACTTACAAAATTCATAAGGGTTTGGACAGGCTAGATGCAGGAAGATTATTCCCGATGTTGGGGAAGTTCAGAACTAGGGGTCACAGTTTAAGGATAAGAGGGAAATCTTTTAGGACCGAGATGAGAAAATCATTTTTTACACGGAGAGTGGTGAATCTGTGGAATTCTCTGCCACAGAAGGTAGTTGAGGCCAGTTCATTGGATATATTTAAGAGGGAGTTAGATGTGGCCCTTGTGGCTAAAGGGATCAGGGGGTATGGAGAGAAGGCAGGGATGGGATACTGAGTTGGATGATCAGCCATGATCATATTGAATGGCGGTGCAGGCTCGAAGGGCCGAATGGCCTACTCCTGCACCTATTTTCTACGTTTCTATTCTTTTTTTTGAGTCCGAAGAAGGATTCTGAACCGAAACATCATCTGTCCATTCCCCCTCCAGATGCTGCCTGACCCGCTGAGTTACTCCAACACTTTGTGTTTCGGTCGAGATTCCAGCGCCTGCAGTTCCTTTTTAGTTTAGTTTAGAGATACAACGTGGAGACAGGCCCTTCGGCCCACCGAGTCCACGCCGGCCAGCGATCCCCGCACACTAGCACTATCCTACACACACACACACACACACACACACACACACACACACTGACACACCGACACTAGGCACCATTTACAATTTTTACCGAAGCCAATTAACCTGCGAACTTGAACGACTTTGGAGTGTGGGAGGAAACCGGAGCACCTGGAGAAAACCCACAAGCTCCCAGGGAAAACATGCCAACTCCTTACAGACAGCACCAGCAGTCAGGATTGAACCCGGGTCTCTGGCACTGTAAGACCTGGGTTCAATCCTGACTACATGTGATAACTATACGGAGTTTGTACATTCTCCCTGTGACCGTGTGGGTTTTCCCCGGGTGCTCCGGTTTCCTCCCACACTCCAAAGCCGTACAGGTTTGTAGGTTAATTGGCTTCTGTAAAATTGCAAATTGCACCTAGCGTGTATTGGATAGTGTTACTGTACGGGGTGATCGTTGGTCAGCGCAGACTCGGTGGGCCGAAGGGCCTGTTTCCACACTGTATCTTAAAACTAAACACAACAGTGTTTACATACATTTGTATTGAAAATAGTGATTATGGTGAGACTAGTGAAAGGTTTGGATAGAGTAGATGTGGAGAGGATGTTTCCACTAGTGGGAGAGTCTAGGACTAGAGGTCACAGCCTCAGAATTAAAGGACATTCTTTTAGGAAGGAGATGAGGAGAAATTTCTTTAGGGTGGTGAATCTGCGGAATTCTCTGCCACAGAAGGCTGTGGAGGCCAAGTCAGTGGATATTTTTAAGGCAGAGATAGATAGATAGATTCTTGATTAGTGCGGGTGTCAGAGGTTATGGGGAGAAGGCAGGAGAATGGGGTTGGGAGGGAGAGATAGATCAGCCATGATTGAATGGGGGAATAGACGTGATGGGCCAAATGGCCTAATTCTACTCCTATCCCTTATGACCTAATGACTCACGACCTTGTATTTCGGTGCTGGTGTTATTTTCACAGACGTTTAGATTCCAACTCTCTGATCTGTGACTGTGAACTGGTCTGGCTGGCCGAGCTGCTGAAGAAATACGCTGAGGTGGGCAACACACAGACGGCCGCAACCTGTGAACATCCCAGCCACCTGCAGGGACGCTCCGTGACAACCGTAACCGCCCAGGAGTTCAACTGCGGTAAAACTCAATTAAAATTTCAACAAGTATGAGAGAGAGAGAGAGAGAGTTTTATATTGTCATGTGCCCCAGATAGGACAAAGAAATTCTCGCTTGCTGCAGCACAACAGAATATGTCAACATAATACGGAACAGGAGATAAAAGTTCAGTGTGTCTATATACCACAGAGAACATGTATATACACAATAAATAAGTATAGGAGCAGGGAGGTTCTACTGCAGTTGTACAGGGTCTTGGTGAGACCACACCTGGAGTATTGCGTACAGTTTTGGTCTCCTAATCTGAGGAAAGACATTCTTGCCATAGAGGGAGTGTAGAGAAGGTTCACCAGACTGATTCCTGGGATGTCAGGACTTTCATATGAAGAAAGACTGGATAGACTCGGCTTGTACAGGCTAGAATTCAGAAGATTGAGGGGGGATCTTATAGAAACTTACAAAATTCTTAAGGGGTTGGACAGGCTAGATGCAGGAAGATTATTCCCGATGTTGGGGAAGTCCAGAACTAGGGGTCACAGTTGAAGGATAAGAGGGAAGTCTTTTAGGACCGAGATGAGAAAATCATTTTTTACACAGAGAGTGGTGAATCTGTGGAATTCTCTGCCACAGAAGGTAGTTGAGGCCACAGTTCATTGGCTATATTTAAGAGGGAGTTAGATGTGGCCCTTGTGGCTAATGGGATCAGGGGGTATGGAGAGAAGGCAGGGATGGGATACTGAGTTGGATGATCAGCCATGATCATATTGAATGGCGGTGCAGGCTCGAAGGGCCGAATGGCCTACTCCTGCACCTATTGTCTATGTTTCTATGTTTCTATAACGTGCATTAAGCTGTTATTGTTCAGAGTTTGCATGACGGCGTGTTTAATAGCCTGATGGCTGTGAGGAAGAAACTGTTCCTGAACCTGGATGTTCCAGATTTCAGGCCCCTCTACCTTCTTCCCGATGGCAATGGAGAGATGAGTGTGTGGCCAGGATGGTGTGGGTCCTTGATGATGTTGGCAGCGACTGCGATAGATGTTACTTATAAAGCAAATGCCGTTACTTCTAAAGCAAACTTCTCTTTCCCCACTGTGAAGTTTTATTCGTGGTCAGGAGCTGTTTGAGGAACTTAGCGCACCTCTGGAGATGCTGCTTGAATGGACAGGAAGGACAGCTTCTATCAGGACCCTTCATCAGACTGATGGGGTGAGGGAAAGAAAGCTTTTTTCCTCGTTCAAGGAAAGTAGTTTGGACTCACTCTTGCCCTTGTTTCCTCACAGAGAGACCTCGCATCACTTCGGAACCACAGGATGTGGATGTTACTCTGGGAAATACGGTTTACTTCACGTGCCGAGCAGAGGGCAATCCCAAGCCCAATATCATCTGGTTGCACAACAAGTGAGTACCTGCGGGAGGGACTGAGATGGAGGTCGCCCCCTGCAACTATGACGGGCTCGGGCCAAAGCCTCTGGGACGCTTGTGCCCCGAAAATGAGTTACATCTTCTCTGCCAAAACTACTAACTGCTATAAGATCACCCCTCATCCTCCTGCGCTCCAAGGAAGAAAGTCCCAGGCTGTTCAACCTTTCCTTACAACTCAGGCCTTGGGTGCTGGCAACACCCTTGTAGAACTTAACGGGATGATTCTATTATTACAAATAACACAACTGGCCAAAGATAAGGAAACACTTGTTTCACACAAGTCTGTTACAGTATGAGTTAGTCCTGCAGATTAATAGATCGTTTAATCGTGGTGATTTATTATTTATTAGATCTTGCTGAGAGCAATTTGTTTGCCACATTTACTCAAGCAACTATCTAATTATTACGTTTTAATGAGATGCAAATTGCTTTGGACATCCTAAGGTACACAAGGTGCGGCAAACATCTCCGGGAAGAAATAAGGGAAAGGTTGCTAAGCAACTCCTTTAGTTAATTTATTTAACTACTTATCTTTTTCAACCACATAATTGCCTCGTAAAATTATATTGTGACAACAAGCAATTGATTGTTTTTGAGCCAATAGAAGAATAATTTTCAATGCAAAATTATATGTTCATAAGTGATAGGAGCAGAATTAGGCCATTTGGCCCATCAGGTCTACTCCGCCATTCAATCATGGCTGATCTATCGTAGACAAAAGTGCTGGAGAAACTCAGTGGGTGCAGCAGCATCTATAGAGCGAAGGAAATAGGCAACGTTTCGGGCCGAAGCCCTTCTTCGGACTGATGCGGGTGGGGGGGGGGGGGTGGGGAGGAAGAAGAAAGGAAGAGGAGGAGCCAGAGGGCTGAGGGAGAAGGGGAGGAGACAGCAAGGGCTACCGGAAATCGGAGAAGTCAATGTTCATGCCCCCCGGACGCAGACTACCCAGGCGGAATATGAGGTGGTGTTCCTCCAGTTTCCGGTGTTGCTCACTCTGGCAATGGAGGAGGCCCAGGACAGAAAGGTTGGATTCGGAAAAGGAGGGGGAGTTGAAGTGCTGAGCCACAGGGAGATCAGGTTGGTTAATGCAGACGAGCGGAGGTGTTCGGCGAAACGATCGCCAAGCCTACGCTTGGTCTACGCTTGGTCAAGCGTAGGCTTGGCGATCGTTTGGCCGAACACCTCCGCATGCTTACTTTCATTGACTGATAGACAAGGACACCCAGATCCCGCTGTATTTCCGTTGTGGAAATGGTATTTGCATGCGATCCTGTTAAAGAATAGACTAGACATGATTACAATCAAACCGTCCACAGTGAACAGATACAGGGTAAAGGGGACAACATTTAGTGTAAGACAAAGTCCGATTAAAGATCTCCAATGAGTTAGATGGGAGGTCAGGACCGCACTCTAGCTGATGAGGGGACCATTCAGTTGCCTGATAACAGCCGGGAAGAAACTGCCCCTGAATCTGGAGGTGTGCGTTTTCACACTTCTGTGCCTCTTGCCTGATGGGTGAGGGGGGAAGAGGGAGTGACCGGGGTGAGACTGGTCCGTGAGTTTGTTGGTGGCCTTGCCGAGGCAGCGTGAGGTGTAGGTGGAGTCAACGGAAGGGGGGGGTGGGGGGGGGTTGGTTTTGCGTGATGGTCTGGGCTGTGTGGGCCGATGGGTCTAGTTTTCGTGCCGTGTGACTCTATGAACGGAGCGGTGAGGAGCAGGCTTCCACGCTGGCCCATCTCCACCCGATTCTCTCTCCCCAGTAATGAGATCGACATGAAGGTTGATCACCGGGTGAACCTTCTGGAGGACGGCACGCTGATGATTCAGGATATCAAGGAGTCAGACCAAGGAGCATACCAGTGCATGGCCAAGAATGTCGCGGGGGAGGTGAAGACCAACGAAGTCATCCTACGCTACTTTGACACACCATGTAAGGATGCAAAAAAAACCCTTTACATTCCTCTCTCACGGCCCCCCCCCCCCCCCTGTGATTCCCCCTTCCCACCAACTCTGCGACCACATCTGAAGAAGGGTCTCGACCCGAAACGATCGCTTCGCCCAACACCTCCGCACAGTTCACATTAACCGACCAGATCTCCCGGTGGCTCAGCACTTCAACTCCCCCTCCCATTCCGAATCCGACCTTTCTGTCCTGGGCCTCCTCCATGGCCAGAGTGAGTCCCACCGCAAATTGGAGGAGCAGCACCTCGTATTTCGCTTGGGTAGTTTACACCCCAGCGGTATGAACATTGACTTCTCCAATTTCAGGTAGTCCCTGCTTTCTCCCTCCTTCCCCTCCCCTTCCCAGCTCCCCCACAGCCCACTGTCTCCGCCTCTTCCTTTCTTCTTCCGGAATGGGAGGGGGAGTTGAAGTGCTGAGCCACCGGGAGATCAGGTCGGTTAAAGCGAACTGTGCGGAGGTGTTGGGCGAAGTTCAGTACAACATTATGAACTATTTTTGTCGATAGTTTTTGATTTTTTTTCTAATTGAGGTTAGTTTAGTTTAGAAGCACAGTACATATTCTGTACAGACAGCACCCGTAGTCAGGATCGAACCCGGGTCTCGGGCGCAGCTCTACCGCTGCTCCACCCTGCTGCCCTTTGAAAAGATTATCTTGACCTATCAGCCCATTCTAACAAAGTAAACAGAGTGAGAGGCCACATATGTTTGGCTCAACATGTGAATGAATATGGAAACAAAATCGCGATTCATAGCTATTAAGCTATGTTAATGAACAAATGCTTTATTTTTTTTTTAATTTAACATGGAAATTTTAAAATAAGTCACTGTTTCAAAGTGTGGTAATGTTTTCCAACCAGTGCACAGTGTTGTACTTGTAAAGTAGCCACTCACAAAGATGATTCATACCATCGACTCACTTTATAAATTCCACTCAATGACCCATGCAAAGTTTACTCTCGCTGTTTCGTAATGATTAATGAAGTGAGTTTTAAATCGACAGGATTTAATTTAAAACACATAAAATCCCTACTCTCCGAATGAGCAGGTTTGCGATTATTATCCAGCAGTGTTATTCCATCTTTAATTACTTCATACGGTGTTTAATCTTCGATATATTAATGTATATAAATGCAGTGAACTGCGCAAAATCTTCATAAAATGTCATCAATTCGGTTGTGGAGAATACATGTAAAGTACCAGAATTTCAACACAATAGCTGCAACATCTCTCTGTTGGCAGAAAACAGCCCACTTCACTCCAAAGATGTACAGGTTTGTAGGTTAATTGGCTTGGTAAAATTGTAAATTGTCCACAGTGTGTGTAGGATGGTGTTAAACCCCTGTCCCACTGTACGAGTTCATTCAAGAGTTCTCCCGAGTTTGCCCTGATTCAGACTCGGAGATTTACCGTAATGGCCACTTGTCGGTACTCGGGGCTCTCGTGGACATTTTTCAGTAGCTTCTCTGGTTTGTTTTATGCGGTGTGTGGGGGAGGGAGTCGGGGGGAGATGCGATTGTTGGCGGAGATGCGATTGTTTTCCGGATCGTATCTCCGGTCGCTCTGCGGCCTAACATCATGGAGCTGGAGGCCCTGCTCGGGACTGACTTTGAGCCCCACCTCGGGGCCGTGGACTTGCCATCGGAGCCCACGATCCCTTGCCTGGGATCGACGCTCCAACGGATTGTAAACATCCTCTTTGGCCCACCGAGTCCGCGCCGACCAGCGATCCCCGCACACTGATGGCCCTGTCCCACTGTACGAGTTCATTCAAGTGCTCTCCGGAGTTTTAAAAAAAATCAAACTCGTAGTAAGCACGGAGAATGAACGTAGCGGGTACGTCGGAGCTCGGGGACGTCTCTTAGGGGCTCGTAACACCAACAGCAGGTAAGCTCGGGAAGACTCGTGAAGATTTTTCAACATGTTGAAAAATATCCACGAGTGCCCTGAGGACCTACGAGCGGCTATTACCGTAATTCTCCGAGTTCGAATCAGGGGAAACTCGTGAGAACTCTTGAATTAGCTCGTACAGTGAGGCAGCCCCTTTAAGAGTCTTTGCTTCTCATACATACCAACAACCGAACAATGGAATTCTTACTTGCAGCAGCTCCTATCAGGCCTGTAAATATAAAACTCACAGATCACATAACAAACAGGGAAAAATCAATAAATTAATAACCCCAATACTAAACCAAAAAGGTTCTGAGTGCAGCTAAAATTCCGACACTGTAATGAATGATCTGATGTGTAAGGTGGACTCAAAATGCTGGAGAAACTCAGCGGGTGAGGCAGCATCTATGGAGAGAAGGAATAGGCGACGTTTTGGAATTTGAAAAGCCGCCAATTCCTTCTCTCCATAGATGCTGCCTCGCCCGCTGAGTTTCTCCGGAATTTTGTGTCTACCTTCGATTTTTCCAGCATCTGCAGTTCTTTCTTACATAGAAACTAGGTGCAGGAGTAGGCCATTCGGCCCTTCGAGCCTGCACAGCCATTCAACATGATAATGGCTGATCATCCAACTCAGTATCCTGTACCTGCCTTCTCTCCATACCCCCTGATCCCTTTAGCCACAAGGGCCACATCTAATTCCCTCTTAAATATAGCCAATGAACTGGCCTCAACTACCTTCTGTGGCAGAGAGTTCCATAGAAAAATAATTTAGAACTCCGCACAGGGAATTGAACCCTGGTCTCCCGCATGACAGACGGGGACACTAACCACTATACTAATGAGGATGTTAACGTCAAGCTCTTAAACATATCTGATGTGGATCTGGTGTTTCCAAAATGTAACAGCACACTGGGTGGTTTAGCTTTATAAGATTAACTCATTCTTCACGGTAGAGATGTCAAGATATCCAACCTGAATTATATTTTTCCAGCAAAACCTACTTTTGTGATTCAGCCTCAAAACACGGAGGTGTTGGTTGGGGAGAGCGTGACGCTTGAGTGCGGTGTCTCCGGGCATCCTCAGCCCCACATCGCCTGGACCAAGGGCAATAACACGGCCATCCCCGACGACCTGAGGCACACCACCACCGCGTCCGGTGGACTCTTCATGCAGAACGTCACCTTCGACGACCAAGGGCAGTACAACTGCAACGCCAGCAACAAGGAAGGGTCCATCCAGGCTGTGGCCCACATCATTATACAAGGTACCACCTTACAGCGAATGCAGCGCTGGAGACCTGGGTTCGCTCCCGACTACGGGTGCTGTCTGTACGGAGTTTGCATGTTCTCCCCGTGACCAGAGCGAGTTTTCTCCGAGATGTTCGGTTTCCTCCCACACTCCAAAGATGTGCAGGTTTGTAGGTTAATTTGCTTGGTAAATGTAAAAAATTGTCCCTAGTGGGTGTAGGTTAGTATTGGTGTGCGGGGATCTCTGGTGGGCGCGGACCCGGTGGGCCGAAGGGCCTGTTTCTGCGCTGTATCTCTAAACTAAACTAAACTAAAATCTCTCGAGCCTGATCAGATATATCCGAGGACATTGTGGGGGGCATGAGAGGAAATTGCAGTTGCCCTGAATGAGATTGATGAGTCATCATTAAATATGGGCTAGGGGCTGGGAGAATGGAGGGTGGCCAATGGGACTCGTGTAGTTGGGGCATGCTGGTTGGCATGGGATGAAGGGCCTGTTTCCGTGATCTACAACTACAAATGCTTCTGTATGGGGTTAATTGAGCAGTGAGCCGTCATCTCTGCAGATGAAGCGAGAGGCATGAAGAGAGGACTTTGCTGGCACGTTACATCAGAGCACACACAGGATCTGACCCTGTCCCGAATGAATGAATGAATGAATGAATGAATAAGTTTATTGGCCAAGTATTCACATACAAGGAATTTGCCTTGGTGCTCCGCCCGCAAGTGACAACGACATACAGTGACAGTTAGGAATGACACATAAAATATTAAATGTGTCCTTTGCAGAAGGGTCTTGCCCCGAAACGTCACCTATTCCTTTGCTCCATAGATGCTGCCTCACCCGCTGAGTTTCTGCAGCATTTTTGCCTACCATAAAACATTAAACATTAATAATAAAACATTATTGATTCAACATGTGAATTAAATTAAATACCAGAGCAAAAGGAGGCTGCAGATGTTTGGTTATTGAGTAGAGCCGTTTTTATGTCTGGCAGTGGCAGCTTTGACAGTCCGGAGTCGCCTTCCAAAGGGAAGTGATTCAAAGAGTTTGTGGCCAGGGTGAGAGGGGTCAGAGATGTCTATTGTCTATTAAGGCAGGAACGGGGTACTGATTGGGGATGATCAGCCATGATCCCATTGAATGGCGGTGCTGGCTCGAAGGGGCGAATGGCCTACTCCTGCACCTATTGTCTATTGACTATGATCTTACCCTGTCTATTGCCTCGAGTTTTGGAAGAAACATCTCAAGCTCAGCATGACATTAATGTTCACACAAATGTTTTCCATGACCTGTAGAACAGTGCAGGCTCTTTCCACAGTGAGAATTTCCTAATGATATTGCTCGAGCCACATAGAGTGTATTGAACAAACGTTCTGGCTCGAAAGAGACCCAGCTGGGAATTCTTGTAGTTGTATTAGCCTCTATAAACAGGTATGAATGTAGTGAACCAGCATGTAAAAGTGGACAGTATGTAAAAGTGGACAGTATGTAAAAGTGGACAGTATGTAAAAGTGGACAATCAGTTAGCTTTGGCTGTATTTCTGGGCGATGAAAGGAAACTTCAGCCAGAAGTGATGGAAATGTCACCACGGCATTAAAGTTGATCCAGCAATTATATCAGATCTTGCATTCGTTCCGATTTCCCCCTCGTAGAAAGGGTGCGAAGGATTGATGTTCAGCCTGGAAGGGAAATTTGACCGGGCAGGAAAATTGAATTCTCTTTTTGGAGTCCAACAGCGCGGAAAGAGGCCCTTCGGCCCAACTCACCCACACCGGCCAACATGTCCCATCTACACTAGTCCAATCTGCCTGCGTTTTCCCCATATCATAGAAACATAGACAATAGGTGCAGGAGTAGGCCACTCGGCCCTTCGAGCCTGCACCGCCATTCAATATGATCACGTCTGATCATCCAACTCAGTATCCTGTACCTGCCTTCTCTCCATACCCCCTGATCCCTTTAGCCACAAGGGCCACATCTAACTCCCTCTTAAATATAGCCAATGAACTGGCCTCAACCACCTTCTGTGGCAGAGAATTCCACAGATTCACCACTCTCTGTGTAAAAAATGTTTTTCTCATCTTAGTCCTAAAATATTTCCCCTTTATCCTTAAACTGTGACCCCTTGTTCTGGACTTCCCCAACATCGAGAACAATCTTCCTGCATCTAGCCTGTCCAACCCCTTAAGAATTTTGTACGTGTCTATAAGATCCCCCCTCAATCTTCTAAATTCTAGCGAGTACAAACCGATATATCCCCCTAAACCTGCCCTATCCATGTACCTGTCTAAATGTTTCTTAAACAATGCGATAGTCCCTGGATGATCAGCCATGATCATATTGAATGGCGGTGCTGGCTCGAAGGGCCGAATGGCCTACTCCTGCACCTATTGTCAACTACTTCCACTGGCACCTCGTTCCATACACCCACACCCTTATTGTGAGAACATTACCCCTTAGGTTCCAATTAAATCTTTTCCCCCCCTCACCTTAAACCTACATCCTCTGGTTCTCGATTCCCCTGCTCTGGGCACGAGGCTCTGTGTGTCTCGACGTGCACCTGGACATGTACAGCAATAAAATATTGAATAACATCAGTCAGGGTATTGAGTATAGAAGTTGGGACATTATGTTGCAGTTGTACAAGATGTTGGTGTGGCTGCACTTGGAGTATTGTGTTCGGTTTTGGTCACCCTGATGTGGGAAAGATGCCATTAATCTGGGGAAAAGTGCAGAGAAGATTTACGAGGACGTTGCCAGGACTCGAGGGCCCGTACTGGAGGGAGAGTTTGGGTCGGCTGGGACTTTGTTCCTTGCAACTTGGAAGCACTAGGAAGCATAGGTTTATAGTGAGAGGGGGAAGATTTAATAGGGACTTGAGAGGCAACATTTTCACGCAGAGGGTGGTGGGTGTATGGAATGAGCTGGTTGAGGCACCTGCAGTGACAACATTTAAAAGACACTTAGACAGAAAATAGACAATAGACACTAGGTGCCGGAGTAGGCCATTCAGCCCTTCGAGCCAGCACCGCCATTCAATCTGATCATATAACCATATAACCATATAACAATTACAGCACGGAAACATGCCATCTCGACCCTTCTAGTCCATGCCGAACACATAATCTCCCCATGGCTGATCATCCCCAATCAGTACCCCGTTCTTGCCTTCTCCCCATATCCCCTGACTCCGCTATCTTTAAGAGCCCTATCTAGCTATCTAGGTACATAGCTGGGAAAGGTTTAGAGGGATTATGGGCCAAACGCAAGTAAATGGGACTAACTTAGATGTGGCATGATCATCTTAGAAGACATGGATAAGATGAGCCGAAGGGCCTGTTTTCTTGCGATACGCATCTATGACCAAACCAAAGATTCCATGTCACGCCATCATACTTTAACCAGGTTTCAGCCTGAAATCTTTGTATATTAAATCTGTGGTGTATTCTTCAAGTGCATGGGTCTGTTTTCATTGCAGTTAACATTGAGTAACTTGCAAAAATGTTGATGAAATGCAACTGTACAGTCAGCCAAAATCAACCTTCTTCAGACTGATTGTGGGAGAGAGAGAGAGTGGGAGGTAAAATATTAAAGTGAGAAAAAACCTGGACAAATCGGGGGCAGCAACCGATGACCTTTGGCAAGGAGGTTCCCTGATAGGCCGATTGTTGGCTAGAGTTTGGCCAAGCTACCAAAGATGTACACAAAGTGCTGGAGTAACTCGGAGGGTCATGGGCCTGTCCCACTTACGCGATTTTTTGGACGACTCTTTGGGCGACTACTCACGACCGTATATGTCACCAGGGTGCCGCCCGTATGGTCGCGAGTAGTCTCTCAGTCGCCCAAAGAGTCGTAGCGTCTTTCTGGTCGCCGCTGAATTTTCAACACGTTGAAGAATTTCGGCGACCTGTGACTGGTGCCGGCAGTCGCCGAAAAAGTCGCGCAAGTGGAACAGGCCCTTCGGGCAGCGTTTACGGAGAAAAAGGAATAGGTGACGTTGTGGGTCGGGACCCTTTTCTCCAGAGATGCTGCCTGACCCGTTGAGTAATGCCCCTGTCCCACTTAGGAAACCTGAACGGAAACCTCTGGAGACTTTGCGCCTCACCCAAGGTTTCCGTGCGGTTCCCGGAGGTTGCAGGTGGTTGCCGGAGGTTGCAGGTAGTGGAAGCAGGTAGGGAGACTGACAAAAACCTCCGGGAACCGCACGGAATCCTTGGGTGGGGCACAAAGTCTCCAGAGGTTTCCGTTCAGGTTTCCTAAGTGGGACAGGGGCATTACTCCAGCATCTGCAGGCAAGTGGGACAAAGTCAGATGGGACAGCATGGATGATTTGGGCAGAAGGGCCTGTTCCATGGTGTTGGGCTGGTTGATTCTGTCCTGCACACATACTGGAGTTTAACTACCGTTCACTCTGCTTTTTATTTTTCCAGATGGTCCTAAGTTTTCCATGCTTCCCAAAAACCAGGTGGCGGTGGAAGGAACAACGGTGGACTTTGACTGCCGTGCGGAGGGAACCCCTTCTCCAGTGATTGCCTGGACCAAAGCAGGTTTCCAGTACATTTTCTTGACGTGCCTATATAGACATACATGCTCCTGGGCTCAGAGTTAGTCACGGTGCTGACATTAGAGACACAAGGAACTGCAGGTGCCACAACATGGAGCAAAACACCAAGTGCTGAAGGCGTGCGGGTTGGGCAGCATCTGGGGTGGGACAAATGTGTAGGAAGGAACTGCAGATGCTGGTTTAAACCACGAAAAGCTGGAGTTACTCAGCGGGTCAGGCAGCATCTCTGTAGAAAAGGAATAGGTGATGTTTTGGGTTGAGACCCTTGTTTAGTTTAGAGATACAGTGCTGAAACAGGCCCTTCGGCCCACTGGGTCCACGCTGATCAGTGATCCCGTACATTAACACTATCCTACACACACTGGGGACATTTTTTACATTTACCAAGCCAATTAATCTACAAACCTGTACGTCTTTGGAGTGTGGGAGGAAACAGAAGATCTCGGAGAAAACCCACAGGGAGAGCATGCAAACTCCGTACAGACAGCACCCGTAGTTGGGATCGAACCCGAGCCTCCGGCGCTGCATTCCCTGTAACGTAGCAAGTCTACCGCTGAGCCACCGTGACCTCCCTATGCCTCTTCTTCAGAGATGCTGTCTGACCCACTGAGTTACTCCAGCTGTTAGTGTCTACTATCTGAAGTGGACCACGTTTTGGGCCGAGACCCTTCCTCAGGCAGATGATGGTGAGAGTTTTGCTCCGTGGGATTTGGCAGCCATCGTGAGACCCCCGGCTCCATAGTTTAATGCAGAATTCCACGTATTGTCACAGATTCCAAGCCCCTCCAAGACGGAGATGAGGGAAATCAACTACACCGGCTTCAAAGTAAAATATTTGGAAAAGCTAAGGACTTGTTTTCAGGAACTCCCCCAAGTGAATGTTCGCGATGTCTAACACACAATCACTGCTTTGTACAACATTTTGGCCGTGAACAGCAATTTTATTTTCATGGATTATAATTACATCACATGCATAGAAACATAGAAACACAAAAAATAGGTGCAGGAGTAGGCCATTCGGCCCTTCGAGCCTGCACCGCCATTCAATATGATCATGGCTGATCATCCAACTCAGTATCCCATCCCTGCCTTCTCTCCATACCCCCTGATCCCATTAGCCACAAGGGCCACATCTAACTCCCTCTTAAATATAGCCAATGAACTGGCCTCAACTACCTTCTGTGGCAGAGAATTCCACAGATTCACCACTCTCTGTGTAAAAAAAGATTTTCTCATTTCGGTCCTAAAAGATTTCCCTCTTATCCTTAAACTGTGACCCCTAGTTCTGGACTTCCCCAACATCGGGAATAATCTTCCTGCATTAGCCTGTCCAACCCCTTAAGAATTTTGTACGTTTCTATGAGATCCCCCCTCAATCTTCTAAATTCTAGCGAGTACAAGCCGAGTCTATCCAGTCTTTCTTCATATGATAGTCCTGACATCCCAGGAATCAGTCTGGTGAACCTTCTCTGTACTCCCTCTATGGCATAGTTCAAAGAATATCGGCAGCGGTAGAGATGTTGCCTCACAGCTGCAGAGACCCAGGTTCCGTCCTGACCTCGGCTGCTGTCTGTACGGAGTTTGCACGTTCTCCCCGTGACCTGTGTGGGTTTTCTCCACGTGCTCCGGTTTCCTCCCACGCTCCAAAGACATGCAGGTTTGTAGTTTGGTGAAATTATATATTGTCCCGAGTGCGTGGGATAGTGCTAGTGTACGGGGCAAGGACCCGTCGGCACAGACTCGGTGGGCCGAAGGGCCTGTTTCCACGCTGTATCTCCAAAGTCTAACATGTATTTTGAGGAGGTTGCTTTGCTCTGGGTGGCATTGAGAATCGTTGGTGCTCCAAGCTTTGACGGGATGAGATTCTAGTTTGTGGAATGGGAATGGGGAGAGGGTAATGATGTGGGTGAATAGTGGGAGAAATAGTGAGTGGGCGCAGAGAGGAGAGGAGCAGAAAAGCGAGGGGGACTAGGGTGTGTATTACTTAAATGGAAATCAAAACAATGTCATGTCAATAGACAATAGATAATAGATGCAGGAGTAGGCCATTCGGCCCCTCCAGCCAGCACCGCTATTCAATGTGATCATGGCTGATCATCCCCAATCAGTACCCCGTTCCTGCCTTCTCCCCATATCCCCTGACTCCGCTATCTTTAAGAGCCCTATCTAGCTCTCTCTTGAAAGCATCCAGAGAACCAGCCTCCACAGCCCTCTGAGACAGAGAATTCCACAGACTCACGACTCTCTGTGAGAAAAAGTGTTTCCTCGTCTCCGTTCTAAATGACTTGCTCCTTATTCTTAAACTGTGGCCCCTGGTTCTGGAATGTCGTGAGGAATAGGAGTAGAATTAGGCCATTCAGCCCATCAAGTCTACTCCGCCATTCAATCATGGCTGATCTTTCTCTCCCTCCTAACCCCATTCTCCTGCCTTCTCCCCATAACCTCTGACACCCGCACTAATCAAGAATCTATCTCTGCCTTAGAAATATCCTTAAATATAAATAAGCCTTAAAAGCACTAATTATGCGTTGGGCATCATTAATGTTCATGGAGCTCTTGACACAAAACATTCGCTTTTCCAAATATTTCACCTTTAAGCCACGGTGAGTGACTTTCCATTGTCTCCATCTCGGAGGGAATTGGAAACTGTGGCGATAAGTGGATGTGCAGGGATATAGATAAGCTAGGTGAGTGGGCAACAACTTGGCAGATGAAATTTAATACTAATAAATGTGAAGTCATTCACTTTGGGAAAAAAAATGATAGGGCAAGTTATTTTCTAAATGAGGAGGAGCTGCGTTGTAATGCAACGCAAAGGGATCTAGGGGTATTAGTACATGAATCACTAAAAGTTAGTATGCAGGTGCAGCAAGCAATCAGGAAGGCCAATGGAGTTTTGGCCTTTATTGCTAGGGGGATTGAGTATAAAAACACGGAGGTCTTGCTGCAGCTGTACACAGTATTAGTGAGACCACATTTGGAATACTGTGTACAGTTCTGGGGTCCATACTTAAGAAAGGATGTACTAGCCCTGGAGGCAGTGCAGCGAAGGTTTACAAGATTAATTCCTGCAATGAGGGGATTGACATATGAGGAAAGGTTAAGTAGGCTGGAACTCTACTCTTTGGAGTTTAGAAGAATGAGAGGCGATCTCATTGCCTTGATCGGGTGGATGCACCGAGGATGTTCCCAATGATCGGGGAAACTAGAACTAGGGGACATAGTTGCAGAATAAGGGGGGGCTCTTTTAAAACTGAGATGAGGAAGAACTTCTTCACCCAGAGGGTGGTTAATTTATGGAATTCACTGCCCCAGGGAGCAGTGGAAGCAGAAACGTTAAATATATTTAAGTCTAAAATAGATGGTTTTTTAGCTGCCAAGGGGATAAGGGGCTACGGGGAGACGGCAGGGATATGGACCTAGGTATGGTTAGTATAGTAAGACCTGAGTGATCTCCTGGACAAGTGTCGATCGCCTGGATTGGGGTCGGAGAGGAATTTCCCGGATTTTTTTCCCGAATTGGACCTGGGTTTTTATCCGGTTTTTTGCCTCCCCCAGGAGATCACGAGGTTCTTGGGGTGGAGAGGGGTGATAGCAGTATAAAGGGGAGGGTAGTGTCTTGTGTTCTGTGTCTTGTGTTCTGTGTCTTGTGTCTACTGTTTGTGGGTAAGTGTGTCTGTTTAGTGTTCAGCCATGAGCGAATGGCGGTGCGGGCTCGACGGACCTGGTGGTCTACTCTCGCACCTACTTTCTATGTTTCTATGTTTCTATGCAGGAAGGAACTGCAGATGCTGGGTTACACCGAAGATAGGTACAAAATGGTGGGGGCACCCACTGAGTCACTCCAGCATCTAGTCTCTATCTTCCAAATGATGAATGAATGAATGAATGAATAAGTTTATTGGCCAAGTTTTCACATACAAGGAATTTGCCTTGGTGCTCCGCCCGCAAGTGACAACATGACATACAGTGACAGTTAGAAATGATGTGTTCAGTTTAGCTTAAAATTCAACTTTCGTCTTTGTTTTGTTATTTATTCTTTCCCCTTCTTCTGGATCTTTTCCTCATCCAGGGGGTCAGTTGCCGAGCGACCGAAGGCACACGGTATTGTCCACGGGCACACTGCGTATTGTGCGGGTGGCAGCCCATGACCAAGGCCAGTATGAATGTCACGCTATCAGTGTGGTGGGGGCCAGGCATGTCCCCGCACAGCTGACTGTCGAATCGCTGGGTAAGATTTGGAATCGGTTTTGCACGACAAAAGTCTCTACTTTCTTTTAGTTATGGATACAGTGCGGGAAACAGGCCCTTCAGCCCACCGAGTCCACTCTGACCAGCGACCCCGTACATTACCACTACCACACGCACACACACGATAACTTTACATTTATACCAAGCCAATTAACCAACAAACCTGTAGATCCTTGGAGTGTGGGAGGAAACCGACACACTCGGAAAAAACTTGCGCAGGTCACGGGGAGAACATACAAATTCCGTGCAGACAGAACCCGTAGTCGGGATCGAACCCGGGTCTCTGGCGCTATGAGGCGACCACTCTATCGCTGCTCCATCGTGCCGCCCTTGTACCATCCATGAACATGCTGAAATAACCTGCACCCTCTCGAGCTAGTTCCATTTCTGTACAACTGCGCTACTGATTACTAATACCATTGTGCAGATTAACATTATACTTCCCATCCAAAAATGCAACATTTAGGCAGAAATGTATCAGGATTGCTGTAAGATATTTTATCAGTGTGCATTCTAAGGTGGCGCAGCGGTAGAGTTGCTAGCCTTACAGCGCCAGAGACCCGGGTTCGATCCTGACTACGGGTGCTGTCTGTCTGTTCTCCCTATGACCGTGTGGGTTTTCTCCGGGTGCTCGGGTTTCCTCCCACACTTCAAAGACGTGCAGGATTGTAGTTTACTTGGCTTGGGTAAAAATTGCAAAATTGTCCCTGGAGTGTAGGATAGAATTGGCGTACGGGATAATCGCTGGTCGGCACGGACTCGGTGGGCCGAAGGGCCTGCCTCCATGCTGTATCTTTAATGTCTAAAGCATTAAACTAACTTGTATAGAAATCCAGACTTTATGTAAGAAAGAATTGCAGATGCTGGCTAAAATCGAAGGTAGACACAAAATAACTCAGCGGGTCAGGCAGCATCCCTGGAGAGAAGGAATGGATGACGTTTCAGGTCGAGACCCTTGCTGCCTGACCCGCTGAGTTACTCCGGCATTTTGTGTCTACCTTTTACTTTAGAGTAATTTACTATAGAGTAAAGTACACAATCGTTATGGAGACACAAGGAATTGAAGATGCTGGCATCATGAGCAAAACACAAAGTGCAGGAGGAACTCGGGTCGAAGGTTTTGGGTCGGGACCCTTCTTCAGACCATTGGAGGAGAGGTGAGAAGGCTGGAAAGGAGAGGTGGGAGTGGGGCAAAGCCTGGCAAGTGATAGGTGGATACGAGTGCGGGGGGCTTGATATTGCAGATAGGTGGAATGTGACAACGTTTTAATGAGACGTCTTTATCACTTACTCCACCTATCTTCCAATCAAACTCCCTCCCCCCCCCCCCCCCTCACCTATGTCCACCTATCACTCGAAGAAGGGTCTCAACCCGAAATGTCACCACTTCCTTCTCTCCATAGATGCTGCCTCACCTTCACATTGAATGGCGGTGCTGACTTGAAGGGCCATATGGCCGACTCCTGCACCTATTGTCTATTGTCTATTAGAAACATAGAAAATAGGTGCAGGAGTGGGCCATTCGGCCCTTCGAGCCTGCACCGCCATTCAATATGATCATGGCTGATCATCCAACTCAGTATCCTGTACCTGCCTTCTTTCCATACCCCCTGATCCCTTTAGCCACATCTAATTCCCTCTTAAATATAGCCAATGAACTGGCCTCAACTACTTTCTGTGGCAGAGAATTCCACAGATTCACCACTCTCTGTGTGAAAAACAATTTTCTCACATCGGTCCTAAAAGATTTCCCCTTATCCTTAAACTGTGACCTCTTGCTCTGGACTTCCCCAACATTGGGAACAATCTTCCTGCATCTAGCCTGTCCAACCCCTTAAGAATTTTGTAAGTTTCTATAAGATCCCCCCTCAATCTTCTAAATTCTAGCGAGTACAAGCCGAGTCTATTGTTTTCCACCTATCACTTGCCAGGCTTTGTCCCACCCCCTCCCCTTCTTTTCCAGCTTTCTCCCCCTCCTGAAGAAGGGTCCCGACCCAAAACATCACCTGTCCATTCCCTCCGCAGATACTGCCTGAGCCGCTGAGTTCCTCCAGCACTGTGTGTTTTGTGTTCCTCGTGTACATTTGCATGGGGGCAGTGTGTGGAAGAGAGAAGGTGATGTTTTGTTGTGAGTGTGCTTCCTCTCTCTCTCTCTGGGCAGTGACGCCAGTGTTCGTCCACGCACCGTACGACACCGCAGCTGAGACGGGCCAGGACGTGGAGATCCACTGCTCCGCACAGGGGGAGCCGCACCCCATCATAACTTGGACCAAGGTACAGGTCAAACCTTCCCCGAAACAAGCCTTGTGGAACGTCATTCCTTATTCCTCAAATAGAACACAGAAAAGGACAACACTGGATCAGGCCCTTCGGCCCATGAAGTCCGTGCTGGACATGATCATCTGTGCGACACAGTAGTAGAGTTGCTGCCTCACCGCGCCAGAGCCCCAGGTTCGATCCCGACTACAGGTGCTGTCTGTATGGAGTTTGTACGTTCTCCAGGGGTTTTCTCCGGGTGCTCCAGTTTCCTCCCACACTCCAAAGACGTGCAGGTTTGCAGGTTAATTGGCTTGGTATAATTGTAAATTGTCACTAGAGTGTGCGGGATAGTGTTAATAATAATAATAATAATAATAATAATGGATGGGATTTATATAGCGCCTTTCTAATACTCAAGGCGCTTTACATCGCATTATTCATTCACTCCTCAGTCACACTCGGTGGTGGTAAGCTACTTCTGTAGCCACAGCTGCCCTGGGGCAGACTGACGGAAGCGTGGCTGCCAATCTGCGCCTACGGCCCCTCCGACCACCACCAATCACTCACACACATTGTCTTGCCCAAGGACACAACGACAGTATGCACTCCAAGCGGGATTCGAACCGGCTACCTTCCGGTTGCCAGCCGAACACTTAGCCCATTGTGCCATCTGTCGTCCCAATGTGCGGGGATCGCTGGTCGGCGCGGACTCGGTGGGCCGACAGGTCTGTTTCCGCGCTGTATCTCTAAACGAAACTAATCTAAAAAACGCCACACAGGAACAGGCCCTTCGGCCCATCAAGTCCATGCCAAACAATGAGAATCCAATCTCCTCCAATAATCCAATCTATATCAGAGGTTCGTTGGTACAGGTCCACCACTGACTTTCCGGCACCCTTGGTTCCAGAGCTGTTCCGGATTATCCGTGTTGCCGGACAGAGGTCCCAGCCTCTGAGAGAAATCGGCAGTGGGAAGGGAGCTGCCGGCTCGGGCCGGGCCGGAGTTCCAGAGCCCCGGCTGCACGGAGCAAATTCCACCCACCGATTGGCCGCGGAAGTCCCGGTGAGGTCGAGTTTCGGCCGCCTCACCGCTGTGGGGGGAGATTCAAGTTTAGTTTTTTTATAGTTTAGTTTAGAGATACAATGCAGAAACAGGCCCTTCGGCCCACCGAGTCTGCACCGACCAGCGATCCCCGCACACTAACACTATCCTACACACACTAGGGTCAATTTACATTTACACCAAGCCAATTTACCTACGAACCTGCACGTCTTTGGCATGCGGGAAGAAACCGGAGATCCTGGAGAAAACACACGCAGGTCACGGGGAGAACGTACAAACTCCGTACAGGCAGCACCCGTAGTCGGGATCGAACCCGGGTCTCTGGCGCTGTGAGGCAGCAACTCTACCGCTGCTCCACCGTGACAGCCCATTAAATCTGTCTGCTCTCGTAAATTAGTCTGGATTAAACCCCCGTTCCCCTTCCCTTCTCCCCGTAACCCCTGACACCCACACTAATCATAACTAATTCATAGCAAAAGGATTTGAGTATAGGAGCAGGGAGGTTCTACTGCAGTTGTACAGGGTCTTGGTGAGACCACACCTGGAGTATTGCGCACAGTTTTGGTCTCCAAATCTGAGGAAGGACATTATTGCCATAGAGGGAGTGCAGAGAAGGTTCACCAGACTGATTCCTGGGATGTCAGGACTGTCTTATGAAAAAAGACTGGATAGACTTGGTTTATACTCTCTAGAATTTAGGAAAATGTGAGGGGATCTTATAGAAACTTACAAAATTCTTAAGGGGTTGGACAGGCTAGATGCAGGAAGATTGCTCCCGATGTTGGGGAAGTCCAGGACAAGGGGTCACAGCTTAAGGATAAGGGGGAAATCCTTTAAAACCGAGATGAGAAGAACTTTTTTCACACAGAGAGTGGTGAATCTCTGGAACTCTCTGCCACAGAGGGTAGTCGAGGCCAGTTCATTGGCTATATTTAAGAGGGAGTTAGATGTGGCCCATGTGGCTAAAGGGATCAGAGGGTATGGAGAGAAGGCAGGTACAGGATACTGAGTTGGATGATCAGCCATGATCATATTGAATGGCGGTGCAGGCTCGAAGGGCCGAATGGCCTACTCCTGCACCTATTTTCTATGTTTCTATGTTTCTCTATGTAATCAATAATCTGTCAACTAAATAATAAATTAAAACTAAACTATTCCCGTGGAAAGGACGGGATGGAGGATGGTTCAACGTCCACGTTGACAAAGTGATTTGACTTTCACCCACTCTTTGTGAACAGGATGGTGTACAGATCACGGACAGTGGGAAGTTCTTTGTTACTCCAGAGGGAACGTTGACTATTCGAGACGTTGGCGAGGGTGACCAGGGGCGGTACGAGTGCATCGCCCGAAACCCCTTTGGCTTCATCTCCAGTAACATGATGTTAACCGTCACTGGTACGTTCCCAACATTGATGTATTTGAAGCAGTCGTGCTCATTGGTATCATCTCCTCAACTGTGGTGCGGGTACGGATGTTATCCTGGAAACACTGATCTATAGACACACAAGGAACTGAATGAATGAATAGGTTTAGACAATAGGTGCAGGAGTAGGCCATTCGGCCCTTCGAGCCAGCACCACCATTCAATGTGATCATGGCTGATCATCCCCAATCAGTACCCCGTATCTGCCTTCTCCCCATATCCCCTGACTCCGCTATCTTTAAGAGCCCTATCTAGCTCTCTCTTGAAAGCATCCAGAGAACCGGCCTCCACCGCCCTTTGAGGCAGAGAATTCCACAGACTCACAACTCTCTGTGAGAAAAAGTGTTTCCTCGCCTCCATTCTAAATGGCTTACTCCTTATTCTTAAACTGTGGCTGGCACCTGGTTCCTGGTTTACTGGCCAAGTATTCACATACAAGGAATTTGCCTTGGTGCTCCGCCCGCAAGTGACAACATGACTTCTGCAGATGCTGGTTTACAAAATGGACACACACACACACAATGCTGGAGTAACTCGGCGGGTCAGGCAGCATCTCCGGAGAACGTGGTTAGATGACACAAAAAGCTGGAGTAACTCAGCGGGTCGGGCAGCATTTCTGGAGAGAAGGAATGGGTGACGTTTCGGGTCGAGACCCTTCTTCAGACTCGGGTGTAAACCAGCATCTGCAGTTCCTTCCTCCACATGGATGCTGTAGATGACGTTTTATTAATTTAGACTTTAGAGATACAGCATGGAAACAGGCCCTTCAGCCCACCGAGTCACCAGCGATCGCCCCCCGTACACTAGCACCATCCTACACACAAGGGGCCAGAACAGAAACCAATGAATCTACAAACCTGTACGTCTTTGGAGTGTGGGAGGAATCCCTGTGACCTCGTGGGTTTCCTCCGGGCGCTCCGGTTTCCTTCCACATCCCAAAGGCGGGTGGGCTTGAAGATTAATCGGCCTCTGTAAAGGATGTCCAGAGTGTGTAGGGAGTGGATGGGAAAGTAGGACAACATAGAACTAGTCCGATCGTCTGAAGAAGGTACCTCGACCCGAAACGTCGCCCATTCCTTCTCTCCAGCGATACTGCCTGTCCCGCTGAGTTACAAGGTTAATTCCCGGGATGGCGGGACTGTCATATGCTGAGAGAATGGAGCATCTGGGCTTGTACACTCTGGAGTTTAGAAGGATGAGAGGGTATCTCATTGAAACATATAAGATTGTTAAGGGCTTGGACACGTTAGAGGCAGGAAACATGTTCCCGATGTTGGAGTCCAGAGCTAGGGGCCACAGTTTAAGAATAAGGAGTAAGCCATTTAGAACAGAGACGAGGAAACACTATTTCTTACAGAGAGTGAGTCTGTGGAATTCTCTGCCTCAGTGGGTGGTGGAGGCAGGTTCTCTGGATGCTTCCAAGAGAGAGCTAGATAGGGCTCTTAAAGATAGCGGAGTCAGGGGATATTGGGAGAAAGCAGGAACGGGGTACTGATTGGGGATGATCAGCCATGATCACATTGAATGGCGGTGCTGGCTCGAAGGGCCGAATGGCCTACTCCTGCACCTATTGTCTATTGTCTATTACTCCAGCGTTTTGTGTCCACCTTCGATTTAAACCGGCATCTGCAGTTCTTCCTTACGCAGGGTACGATCGAAGGTCAGCACGGACTCGATCGGCCGAAGGGCCTGTTTCCGTGCTGCGTTTCTAAACCAAACTAAACGAAAACCCTTGGAAATTCCTTCACGTGTTCAGGAGGAAAACTGCCCGCAGGGAACAAATCAACAAAATTAATTCACCACACGAGGCACATTTGGAAAGGTCACCACTAAGGACTAGCTGCAGAGGTTATTTTAGTTTGATGTACTTGTTGCGTTTTATAAGTCTTGGCCATTGACGGCTGCGAGGCGGAATGTTCGACCTCTGATGTAGTTAGTGAACACAATGGGTGTTTGTGAGTCTGCCTTCCTCTGCCAAGGCTTGCCTTCAACCCTGCTAATTATCAGACTCCTCATTACTCCTTGAATGCGAATGAATTGGGGGCCCAGCACTGAGACCATATGCAAGCTGTTTACCAAGCTGATCGAGTGCAAAGCTGCACACCATCTGGAGAGAAGCAATGGGTGTCGTTTCGGGCCGAGACCCTTCTCCAGAACGTCACCCATTCTTTCTGTCCAGAGACGCAGCCTGCCCCCCGCTGAGTTACTCCAGCATTTTGTGCCTGCCTTCGATTTAAACCAGCATCTGCAGTTCTTTTCCAATCCATCTGTTGTGTGGCATTGTGGTGGTGATGATGGTGTCTCTCTTGTCCTTCCTCAAGATTCGGCGGTGTCAACTTGTGGCCCTCGGACTGGCATTGATCAGACTTTGGGGAAACTCAGCGGGTGAGGCAGCATCTATGGAGCGAAGGAAATAGGCAACGTTTCGGTTCGAAACCCAAAGGAAATAGGTAACGTTTCGGGTCGAAACCCTACGGGTTTCGGCCCGAAACGTTGCCTATTTCCTTCGCTCCATAGATGCTGCCTCACCCGCTGAGTTTCTCCAGCATTTTTGTCCACCTTCAATTTTTCCAGCATCTGCAGTTCCTTCTTGAACACTGATCGGACTTTACTGGCTTTACCTGGCAGTGAAACGTTATTCCCTTATCATATATCCATACACTGTAAATGGCATTGATACAAAGCAATTACATTCTTAAGATAGACACAACATGCTGGAGTAACCCAGTGGGACAGGCATCATCTCTGGAGAGAAGGAATGGGTGACGTTTCAGGTAGGAAACCCTTTTTCAGATTGAAGAAGGGTTCTGACCCATTCCTTCTCTCCAGAGATGCTGCCTGTCCCACTGAGTTACTCCAGCATCTTGTGTCTGTCTTCGGTGTGAAACAGCATCTGTAATTTCTTCCCACACAGTTATATTCTTGCTTAGTTTATTTTTAAGATACAGCACGGAAACAGGCCCTTCGGCCCACCGAGTCCATGCTGTACATCGATCACCCGTTCACACTAGTTCTACACTTTCTCATCCACTCCCTACAATAGACAATAGGTGCAGGAGTAGGCCATTCGGCCCTTCGAGCCAGCACACCGCCATTCAATGTGATCATGGCTGATCATCCCCAATCAGTACCCCGTTCCTGCCTTCTCCCCACATCCCCCTGACTCCGCTATCTTTAAGAGCCCTATCCAGCTCTCTCTTGAAAATATCCAGAGAACCGGCCTCCACCGCCCTCTGAGGCAGAGAATTCCACAGACTCACAACTCTCTGTGAGAAAAAGTGTTTCATCGTCTCCGTTTTAAATGGCTTACCCATTATTCTTCAAGGGCAATGTACCAGGTACAATTTACAGAGGGCCAATTAACCTACAAACCCGCACGTCTTTGGGGTGTGGGAGGAAACCGGATCACCTTGAGGAAGCCCACGCGGTCACAGGGAGAGCGTGCAAACTCCGCACAAACAGTGCCTGAGGTCAGGATCGAACCGGGGTCTCTGGCGCTGCGAGGCAGCAGCTCTACCCGCTGCGCCACTGTGCCACCCTGGCACCCTCGCTGTAGCACAACAAGTTTGTAAACACAGTGTCCAATAGATAATATAATAAATAAATAAGAAAAATAGTTCAATAAATAATGAGCCCCAATATAGTGCAAAATAAAACGAGGCCTGATCGTGACATACGGCGACCACAACACAAGTCGATCGAGGATTAGTTGGTGCTTGCCGTGTTCAAGAGCCTGATGGTTGTTGGGATGAAGCTGTTCCTGAACCTGGTGGTCACTGTACCTTCTAGTACCGAAGGCAGGAGTAAAATCTATCCACCTCTTTGGTGTCCCATTTTGGATTAAAGGGAACTCTTGTAGAAAGGAGGTGAGGAGGAACTTCTTTAGTCAGAGGGTAGTTAATCTGTGGAACTCATTGCCACAGAGGGCTGTGGAGGCCACGTCAGTGGATATTTTTAAGGCAGAGATAGAAAAATTCTCGATTAGAACGGGTGTCGAGGGTTATGGGGAGAAGGCAGGAAAATGGGATAAGTAGGCAGAGATCAGATCAGCCTTGATTGAATGGTGGAGTAGACTTGATGGGCCGAATGGCCTAATTCTACTCCTATAACTTGTGACCCTCTGACTCATTAATCGGACTTTACTGGCTTTACCTTCAAGTCCAAGTGAGTTTATTGTCATGTGTCCCTGTATAGGACAATGAAATTCTTGCTTTGCTTCAGCACACAGAACATAGTAGGCATTTACTACAAAACAGATCAGTGTGTCCATATACCATAATATAAATATATACACACATGAATAAATAAACTGATGAAGTGCAAATAACAGAAAACGGGTTATTAATAATCAGATTAATAATCTTGCACTAAAACGCCATTCCCTTATCATGTATCTATACACTGTAAATGGCTCGTTTGTAACCATTTAATGCCTTTCCGCTGACTGGTTAGCACGCAACAAAAAGCTTTTCACTGTACCTCGGAACACATAAACTGAATGGGCGCGTGGTCGGGGCGGTGTGGGTCTCTGGTGACGCTGGCTGCCTTTTTGAGGCAGCGCCTACTATCGATCCCTTCGATGGTGGGGAGTTTGTTAACTGTGATGGTTTGTTGCTCGTATTAAGAAACAAATGTATGTGCTTTAAATTAATTTTCCAGCACTGGAAGGCAGGCGGACTGGCGATACGTTCGTTGAGGAATCCCTCCAGGAAGCTATTAATAGCATTGACAGTGCAATTAATTCAACACGAAGGGATCTGTTCAGCAAGTAAGTTTGCAACAATCTTTAAATCTCTCTTTTAGCCCTGTCCCACGGTACGAGTTCATTCCAAGAGCTCTCCCGAGTTTAAAAAAAATCAAACTCGCGGTAAGCACGGAGAATGAACGTAGCGGGTACGTCGGAGCTCGGGGATGTCTCTTAGCACTAACGGCAGGTACTCGGGAAGACTCGCTAACGGCAGGTAAGCACGGGAAGACTCGTGAAGATTTTTCAACATGATGAAAAATGTCCACGAGAGCCCCGAGTACCGACGAGTGGCCATTACCGTAAATCCCCGAGTTCAAATCGGGGCAAACTCGGGAGAACTCTTGGAATGAACTCGTACCGTGGGACAGGGGTTTTAGACTTAGGCAAACATGTTCACAAAATCCTTCACGCAGGAAAAACAAATCAAGAATACTTTTTGACGACAACACAGTAGTTTCAGTGGTTCAGTGTTTAAGAGGGAACTGCAGATCATGGAAATCGAAGGTAGACAAAAATGCTGGAGAAACTCAGCGGGTGAGGCAGCATCTATGGAGCGAAGGAAATAGGCAACGTTTCGGGTCGAGACCCGAAAGAAGGGGTCTCGACCCAAAACTTCACCAATTTCCTTCGCTCCATAGGTGCTGCCTCACCCGCTGAGTTTCTCCAGCATTTTTGTCTACCTTCAGTGATTCAGTGGTACTTTCTTGCCACATGTACCTAGGTACAGTGACGATCCTATTCAGCGTGTTGTTCAGTGAATATCTAGAAACATAGACCATAGGTGCAGGAGTAGGCCATTCGGCACTTCAAGCCAGCACCGCCATTCAATGTGATCATGGCTGATCATCCCCAATCAGTACCCCGTTCCTGCCTTCTCCCCATATCCCCTGACTCCGCTATTTTTAAGAGCCCTGTCTAGCTCTTTCTTGAAAGCATCCAGAGAACCTGCCTCCACCGCCCTCTGAGGCAGAGAATTCCACAGACTCACCACTCACTGTGAGAAAAAGTGTTTCCTCATCTCCGTTCTAAATGGTTTACCCCTTATTCTTAAACTGTGGCCTCTGGTTCTGGACTCCCCCAACATCGGGAACATGTTTCCTGCCTCTAGCGTGTCCAAACCCTTAACAATCTTATATATTTCAATAAGATACCCTCTCATCCTTCTAAACTCCAGAGTGTACAAGCCCAGCCGCTCCCAGCCGGTCCAGTCACCGGTTTTTCGGCGACCTGCTACAACTATGACAGTCGCCGTAGGACAGGCCCATTAGAATGCTAGATAATGTCAACATATTTCCTCTACTGGAAAAGTTTAAATCTTAACGTTACATTTAGAATAATGCATAAAAAGTGCAATAGTAGGTTTTCTAGTGCAGATAGAAATCCCCCCCCCCCCCCCCCTCCCCCCCCCCCCCCCCCCCCCCCCGCCCCCCTCAGCTGTGGAGGGTCGATTATCTGGATATGTCAAAATTGAATATGTTTTAGGAGTTTAGGATATTAGAGTTCCACCACCGATTTTCCGGCACCTCCTTTAATCCATCCAAAATTACAAGCGCGCTTGAAATTTCCACCAACCCCCCCCCCCCCCCCCCCCCAGGAAACCCCCCCAAAATTGTGGTGCCTAGGCCGGGTGGGGCGGCCGATCTTGACCTCATCGGGACTTCAGCAGTCTGGTTGTCCCATCAACTGGTCGATTTTTGCCCCCCTCCCCAGCACGCTAAGACGGTCTCGGAGGTCAGCTACGGCAACGGATCTGCCGGCTCCAACTGGGGTTTGGGGAATTCAGTGTTGGTGATATAATCTCGGCCTTGTGTTCGACAGGAATCCACGCACCCCAAACGACCTGCTGGCCTTATTCCGTTACCCGCGTGACCCATACACGGTGGAAGCGGCGCGAGCGGGCGAGATCTTTGAGCGGACTCTCCAGCTGATCCAGGAGCACGTTCAACAAGGCCTGACCGTCAACCTGAACAACACAAGTACGTGACAACGCTGTTCGTGCAAAAATAGCCCTGGTGAGACCACACCTGGAGTATTGTGTGCAGTTTTGGTCTCCAAATTTGAGGAAGGACATTCTTGCGATTGAGGGAGTGCAGCGTAGGTTCACCAGGTTAATTCCCGGGTTGGCAGGACTGTCATATGCTGAGAGAATGGAGCGACTGGGCTTGTACACTCTGGAATTTAGAAGGATGAGAGGGTATCTCATTGAAACACATAAGAGTATTAAGGGATTGGACACGCTAGAGGCAGGAAACATGTTCCCGATGTTGGGGGAGTCCAGAACCAGGGGCCACAGTTTAAGAATAAGGGGTAAGCCATGTAAGTAAGTTTATTGGCCAAGTATTCACATACAAGGAATTTGCCTTGGTGCCCTGCCCCCAAGTAACGACATACAGTGACGGTTACGAATGAGATTAGAACAGAATGAGTTTAGAACAGAGATGAGGAAAAACTTTTTCACCCAGAGAGTTGTGAATCTGTGGAATTCTCTGCCTCAGAGGGCAGTGGAGACCGATTCACTGGATGCTTTCAAGAGAGAGCTGGATAGGGCTCTTAAAGATAGCGGAGTCAAGAGATATGGGGAGAAGGGAGGAACGGAGTACTGATTGTGGATGATCAGCCATGATCATATTGAATGGCGGTGCAGGCTCGAAGGGCCGAATGGCCTACTCCTGCACCTATTCTCTGTGTTTCTATGTTTCACCTGGTGTTTGCAGAAGGTAGTCGAGGCCAGTTCATTGGCTATATTTAAGAGGGAGTTAGATTTGGCCCTTGTGGCTAAAGGGATCAGGGGGTATGGAGAGAAGGCAGGTACAGGATACTGAGTTGGATGATCAGCCATGATCATATTGAATGGCGGTGCAGGCTCGAAGGGCCAAATGGCCTATTTCTGCACCTATTCTCCGTGTTTCTATGTTTCACCTGGTGTTTGCTTTCCATGTTTCTGATCTCAGTCTGTGCTGAGTGGCTGCCGCTGTTTCTGACGTTGTTATTAACATTTTGCCTCCAGGTTATCGTTACAATGACCTGGTCTCGCCGCGGTATCTGAACATGATCGCCAACATCTCTGGCTGCAAGACGCACAGGCGCTCGCCGGCCTGCGACAACATCTGCTTCCACAACAAGTACAGGTAAACATCGGCGAGACCGAGCGCAGAGTCGCTGAACGCCTGGGCTCAGTCCGTCCCGCCCCACACCATCTCCCGCTCGCCAAACACTTTATAGAAACATAGACAATAGGTGCAGGAGGAGGCCATTCGGCCCTTCCAGCCAGCACCGCCATTCATTGTGATCATGGCTGGTCGTCCCCTATCAATAACCCGTGCCTGCCTTCTCCCCATATCCCCTGATTCCACTAGTCCCTAGAGCGCTATCTAACTCTCTTTTAAATCCATCCAGTGATTTGGCCTCCACTGCCCTCTGTGGCAGGGATTCCACAAATTCACAACTCTCTGGGTGAAAAACTTTTTTTCTCACCTCAGTCTTAAATGATCATCCCCAAACAGTACCCCGTTCCTGCCTTCTCTCCATATCCCCTGACTCCGCAATTTTTAAGAGCACTAATTTTGGCCCTATTTTGAGGCCAGTTCATTGGCTATATTTAAGAGGGAGTTAGATGTGGCCCTTGTGGCTAAAGGTATCAGGGGGGTATGGAGAGAAGGCAGGTACAGGATACTGAGTTGGATGATCAGCCATGATCATATTGAATGGCGGTGCAGGCTCGAAGGGCCGAATGGCCTACTCCTGCACCTATTTTCTATGTTTCTATCTAGCTCTCTCTTGAAAGCATTCAGAGAACCTGCCTCCACTGCCCTCTGAGGCAGAGAATGGCGGTGCTGGCCACTATCTTGCGGGCTTCGTGGTAGATGGTGTCCCCCGATTGGCCTACCGCTGCACCTATTGTCTATTGTCTCCAGAGATGCTGCCTGTCCCGCTGAGTTTTGTGTGTGTCTCTGTGTGTACCTACAGGACTCACGATGGCACCTGCAACAACCTTCAGCACCCAATGTGGGGGGCATCACTCATCGCTTTCCAAAGGCTGCTGAAGCCGGTGTACGAGAATGGCTTCAACCTCCCCAGAGGCTCTGTGTTGAGCGGGGAGAACATCAGGCGGCCTCTGCCTCTGCCGCTGCCACGCCTGGTGTCCACCACCATGGTGGGGACTGAGTCCACCACCCCCGACGGCCAGTACACGCACCTGTTGATGCAGTGGGGTCAGTTTGTGGACCACGACCTGGACCTGACGGTGGGCGCCCTCAGCATGTCCCGCTTCTCGGACGGCCAGCCCTGCCACCGCTCCTGTACCGATGACCCCCCTTGCTTCCCCATCCACGTCCCGGCCGACGACCCGAGGGTGAGGAGCGGCCGCTGCATGTTCTTCGTGCGCTCCAGCCCCGTGTGTGGCAGTGGCATGACCTCGCTCCTGATGGACTCGGTCTACCCCCGGGAGCAGATCAACCGCCTCACCTCCTACGTGGACGCCAGCAACGTGTACGGCAGCACCGAAGCCGAGTCGAGGGAGCTGCGGGACCTCGGGGGGAGCCGGGGTCTCCTCAAGTCCGGCCAGGAGGTCCCGGGATCGGGCCAGAAGCGCCTGCTGCCCTTCGCCGCCGGCCCACCCACCGAGTGTATGAGGGACACCAACCAGAGCGC